>NW_023604295.1:95377443-95540207 GCF_014898055.3 Talpa occidentalis
AGCAAGGTTGGGTTTGTTTCTTAATCAGGCTGCAACTCTGTGTCTTTTTATTGAAGAGTTTAGTCATTTACATTAGAGTTAATATTGATATGTTAACATCTGTATTTGCCATTGTGTTTGTCTTTCCTTTGATTTTATTTTTTATTCTTTTAATAACTTTTTTTTTTTTTTTTGGCTTTTTCATTGTTATTTCGTCGCTCTGAGGTTCTGGCTTTAGGACTCCTTGTAGTATTTTTTGGAGTGGGGGTTTAGTTGCAATGAAATTCCGGAGTTTCTGTTTGTCTGGGAAGGTCCCTATTTCTTTCTTCAAAGAGGAAGGAGAGCTTTGCGCGGATAGAGTATTCTTGGTTGGCATCTGTTTTCTTGGAGTCTGTTGACTATGTCCCTCCACTCTCTCCTTGCCCGTAGTGTTTCTTCGGAGAAGTCTGATGTCAGCCTGATTGGTTTTCCTTTGAATGTTATCTGTTTCTTCCCTCTTGCCAGCTTCATTATTTTTTCCTTGTCCTGGATTCTTGGGAGCTTTACTATTATGTGTCTTGCTGTATTTTTCCTTTCGTCGTGGAAGTTTGGTGTTCTTCTTGCTTCTTGTATATCATTTTCAGCTCCTTCTTCACATTTGGGAAGTTCTCTTTCAATTATCTCTTTGAATATTTTCTCTGTTCCTACATCTCTCTCCTCTCCTTCTGGTATTCCTATAACTCTTATATTTCCTTTCCTCATGGAGTCCGATAGTTCCCGAAGTCTTTCTTCGTTCTTTTCCTTCGTACTTCTCTTTCCTTCTCTGTTTTGGTTCTTTTTTATTTCTGTGTCTTCAAGATTACTTATTCGTTCTTCCATTTCATCTATTCTGCTTTCATTGCTTTTCCCAGAATTCTTTAGTTCTTCCATTAATTCTTTGATCTCCTGCATTTCTTTTACTTCCTCTTTAGGGACTCAATTTCTTTCTTCTGACCATTGTTTTCCCTCTCTAGGGACTCAATTGCATTCTTCTGATCGTTGATTATTTTTCCCTTATCATTGTTTTCCTTTATGACTTCTGTCAGTTTTTTAATCACGGCAATTTTAAATTCTCTTTCTGGAAGGCTCAGAAATTCTTCAAGTTATTGTCGTTGCAATCTGGGGGCTGGCTTTCTTTTTGTGGTGTGCTTTTTCTCTGGAGAGTTGCTAGGTTGCGTGTGGTTCTTCTCCTCCTACTGGTGTTTTCTAATTTGCCGTATGCGTTGGGACACTGTGTTGTTGGGACTTGCCGGCATCTTGGGTGGGCTTCTCTGTTCCCCTCTGGTTTTTCCAGGAGTCATCTGTCAGTTTCAAGCAGCCTTTACTGGAGAAAGGTCCCTGTTCTAAAATGCCGATGTGGGGACACCTCCCTGTGCGCCTGGTCTGCCCCGGCGGTGGGTTCCTGCTCCCTCTGGGCTTGGACTGCAGGCCAGAGGGGGTCTGGCGTGGGCGAACTTCCCCCGCTCACCTCTGGCTCCTGAGGAAGCCTTCTGCAGGTAGTCTTTACTGAAGAAATGTCCCTGTTCTAAAATGGTGATGTGGGACACACTCCCTGCGCTTCTGGTCTCAGCACACTATCTGCGCGCTGGTCTGCCCCGGCTGTGGGTGCTCGCTCTCCCTGTGGGCTCAGACTACTTGTTCAGAAGGGGCCCGGTGTGGGCTAACTCCCCAGCTGGCCACTAGCTCCTTCAGTAGCCGTGCTGGGGTCAAGTCGCTAGGTGGCACCAGAGATCTCTCGTAGAGCCCTTGGGGAGCTGATTTTCCACCCCGTGGGACAGGGAGCAGAGCGGGGATGGTAGGGTACACCTCAACGGCTTTGGGGTGCTGTGTCTGCCTTGTGCCCCACCGTCGTGGGGAACCCACGCCCCTAATTTCGTGCCCGGGTCTCAGTTCAAAGCCCTCAGTTCCAGGACGCGGGCTGTAGCCCAGATCAGTGGCGCGGGAATGGGCGCCTTTTGAATCCCGCTCCCCTGCCTGGGCGCCTTGTTCCTGCTCACTCAGGGAGGGCCTCCGCCGGGTCTCAGTTCCAAAGCCCTCAGTTCCAGGACGCGGGCTGTAGCCAGATCAGTGGCGTGGGAATGGCGCCTTTTTGAATCCCGCTCCCCTGCCTGGGCGCCTTGTTCCTGCTCACTCAGGGAGGGCCTCCGCCCGGGTCTCAGTTCAAAGCCCTCAGTTTCAGGATGCGGGCTGTAGCCCAGATCAGTGGCGCGGGAATGGGCTTTTGAATCCCGCTCCCTGCCTGGGCGCCTTGTTCCTGCTCACTCAGGGAGGGCCTCCGCCCGGGTCTCAGTTCCAAAGCCCTCAGTTCCAGGACGCGGGCTATAGCCCAGATCAGTGGCGCGGGAATGGCGCCTTTTGAATCCCGCTCCCCTGCCTGGGCACCTTGTTCCTGCTCACTCAGGGAGGGCCTCCGCCGCGTCTCCGCAAGCCTAGGTCGCAGGCGCAGGGCCTGGGCAGCTGCAATCCGAGCGCGCTTTCGCGCAAGCTTACCGGGCGGCTGGGGCTGTGTGCTGGGGCTGGGCTCCTCCTGGGGGGCGGGGCTCTCTTTACTGGCGCCTGGAGCTCACCTCAGCGGCGGATCCTGCAGGGTTCGCCTCAGCTCCCGTTCACGGGTGTGGTGGCTGAAATAGTTCCTTTCCACTCACAGTCCCACTTGCTGCATCCGTTTTTCTTGTTGGGCGTTTTGGTTTGTTGTTTCCCTCGTCTCTGCCGGTGGGAGAGTGCCGCCTCTGTGGGGGGGGAGGGGAGGCAGGTTCTGCGCTACCCTCCCTTCTCGTCCTCTTTTATGGCAACTTTCTTCTTCGGCAGTTTGCTGGAGTCGTCCGTTTATCTTCCCTGTCTCAGTTCTCACTGGGACCTGCCGCTTTTCCTCCCTATTAACTTTTTTTAATGGGAGATCTTACTCGCAGCGTCTCCTCGCCGCCATGTTGCTCCGCCCCTCCATTATTATTACTTTAGTTCATGATTGAATTTTAATTTAAATGTGAACACCTCAATGAGATTTTGAATGTTTTAAACAACATTGCCTTATAATATGCCACTGAAAGCAAAACTTTTAACCAGTAGTTACCACCACATACCTAATGTTTTTTGGAAGCAGAAGCTCAAAACTTACTCAAGAAGGTCAATGAAAGTCATCTTAAGAGAGTCAGGTAATAAAAATTTACCAAATTGAATACATGATAGGATCTTCAGAAATGAGAGATTAATAGGACCCATTTGTAGCCCACACAGGAGTATTCTACAAACTGGTGCTAGGAACAGAAAGAGTTCACCTGTAGGCTTCAACTACTTGCTATTTCTCCCTCTCATACACACCCTTACATGTACATTTTCATTTGAAGAATGTAAGTAGAACCATATAATATATCCTTGATTAGAGCCTAAATCTCTTTTCTGGGATTGGCTCTCCAGTCTGCATTTTCCTAGACTTTTTGACTCCCTGCTCTAGGCTTTTTTTTTTTTTTTTAAAGATTGATTGATTTATTTATACAAGTACTGGGTACAGTCAGATGCGTGGGAGGGTGAGAGAATTCACCAGAGCCAGAGCGCAGAGCAGGGCAGGCAGACTGACAAAGAAATACACTGCTGAGGGGAGCAGCGGGCATGGCAGAAGAGGTCTGTCACACTATGTGGGACCCTCGCTTGTGACCGGGGATTGAACCGGCGCTGGAAAGGCTGCAGGCATCTTTGCAGCCCAGCGCTCAAGCGCTGCACCACCAGGGGAGGCCCTGCTCTAGGCTCTTGAAGCTAACCTCTGAGATGTCAGATAAAGCAAAAGACAGGTTGGGCTACTCTACTGTGTCAACAAAGACCTTGGCTAACCCTTCAAGTCACTCTGATACTGGAATGACCTATTAGAATTCTCCTAAGTTGCTATAAAGAGTCTGAGACTTTACACGCCTCTTTTTTCAGTTTTGGAGCCATGCTTTCTTTTGAAAGGATGCATAGCCTTTCACTTGAGGATATTTCCCAAAGTGGGCTTAACAGCAGAGTGTTATAAGCCAGAGCACTTTGAGCATCTGGGCAAAAAAGTTCTTCAATACTGTTTGGCAGCGCATCACATCCATTATACCACTATACCTCTTTCTATAAATGCTTTGAAAGTAGCACATATAATTATACTGAAAAGTCTAAGAGGCAACTCTGGAAGCCAGTTTGTTCCTTATAAAATTAAACATACATTTATAATGCAACCCAGTAAATACACTTTTGGGTATAGTAACTTAGATGAATTAAAACTTAAATATATATATTAATGTTCAGAGCAACTTATTTGTAATAATTGCAAACTGGAAAAAATTCAGATGTCCTTCAGTAAGTGATTGGATAAACAAACTGTAGTATATCCATATAAGTAGAATACTGCATAATAATTCAAAAACTATTTATATAAGCCACATAGATGAAAAACAGTTCATTTTAGTATAAAAGTTTCTCAAAAGGTTATATATTGTTCAAATGACAATATATGTATTCTTTAAATGACACAATTGTTGTAATATAAAACACATCAGTGATTGCTAGGGATTAGTTAAAGTTGGGCATGGAGTACATAAATATAAAGAAAAGACATGAGGGCGTTTATTATAATGTAACAGTTCTGTATTTATATTTTTAGTGGTGATTACATTAATCTATGCATATGATAAAATTCCACAGCACTGTACACACACACTCATAATCACATATTAAAACTATTGAAATGTGATTAAGTTGATAATATACCAATGTCAGTTTCTTGATTTTGATAATGTGGCTTTGTGTAAGATTGAAGAAAGTTTGTTGGAAGCTGCAAGGGAATTTTCTGTGCTAACTGCAAATTCTGTTGAATCTTAAATTGTTTTGTAAAAAAATGTAAAAAAACTGTCACTATTTGTCCAACATAATGTCTTATCATTGGCAATATTACTTAAAGGGAGGTGCAGTCCAAGAAAAATAGTAAGAAAGTATCTTCAATCAGCAAATATTGATTGAATATTTTCTCTGTTCCAGGCTAAAGTCTGGGTATATATGCAATGATAGTACTATAACATTTATATGTACTTTTCCCCCCAAAATACAAATAAGTTTATGTACTGTGTCTTTCTTAGAATCTTATCGTCTTTATTGTAAAATTAAATAATTGTCTTTTTTTCTTTAACACAATGGTAACTTTATATTTAAGTGTAAATTTGTTCTTTTTGGTGTATGTATGCAGTTTAGTTTATTTAATATTTGCTATCTTAGGTATTTGCTTGTGTGTTTTGCTTTGCTTTAGTTATTATCTTTAGTTTGAAATAATATTAATAGCTGCTGTGTATCCTACCATGGTTAGGGAAACATAAATAACTAGTATCCAAACAGAGTTTTTTGGTTTATTTCTTTTAAAGGGAGCCATAGATATTATTTTACAATTTTTCTCACCTATTAAAAATATCATGGATATCACTCCAGTCATTAGAAGTCTGACCCTTTCTTCAATAATATCATATCTCATGGTCATAAATTTTTCCCTATTATCCTAGTAGTTATTCAGGCTACTTCATTGTTTTGCCACTACACACAGTGCTATACTCAAAGTACTTCTAAATTTATGTATTATTCTTGATTGTTTGTACATTCTTATATATTGGAGATTATATTTTTATAACGTAGATTTGCCAAAACAGGATTGTGTGGTTAATGGGAATGTATATTTTCAGTTTTAATGAATATTACCAGATCCTTTTTCAAGAAGTTTGGTCTAATCACACCAATATTGAGTGCCCACTTCTCTGCCTCTCCAGTCCTGGATATTATTGTGGCTTTTAATTTTGACCAATGATGAAAAATGCTATTTCATTATTATTGAAATTTGTTTTTCTCTGACCCCAAATTTGAGTATATTTTATGTATGTGTTTTCCCTTTGCATCTTCTGTTTTGTAAATTCCCTGTTTATATCCTCTCATTTTCATCCTTTTTTACTTTTTCTTTTTTAATTTTTATCAGCTTTTTGTATACGAGGGATATTTTCCCAGTGTGGGATTTGTCTCTTAATCTGTTTATGAAATACTGTCACATTTTCTTTTACTCAAATATGTCTTTTCCCATAAGCCTGTTATATGTTTTTCCTATCTTGTAAAATAGTTTTTCACTCCAAATTATCAATACTGGTCTAGATTTTTTTTTGCATACTTTTATTATCTTACTGTTTGATACTTGTTTTTTGTATGATATAAAATTGAGCAGTGTATGTGCTTTCTTTCCTAGCTGGTTAGCTGTTTTTGACAATGTTGTTATTGAAAATTCTGTTTGTGATATTAATTTGAATTTGGTGTGAACTGTCTCTTGGAGTGTCAATACTGAAGTGTTTTGATTATAGTACCTTTATAAGAAGTGATAGGATCTGGTAAAAAAAAAAAAACCCAGTTTACACATTTATTCTTCTATATAGAGTGACATCAAAATATCCTTTGTTTATTTATAAAGATCTATATCATTGCAGACTTTATAAAGAGATTTATGCTCCATCAGGTATGATAAATTATAATAATTATGATAAATCATTTAAAATTTTATTCTATTCTGTTCTTATGTACACTTTAGTGGCTACTGTTGTAGTAACAGATTCAGAGACATTTGCAGTGGCAAGCGATCTTCTGGGACCCTTTGAAACAATGAATGGCACACCTTTTCATGTAATGAGATATAAAAGAGTTTCGTTGGATATGAATGAGTTTTCTTTTTCAAGAAGTAAATAATGATTCTGCATACTGAGGGAAAAGATTTGTTTTGTATGTTGAGGTACAGAATTTGTATGCTTTTAACTCAAATCATTTTTTATCTTTGTATTTAGAAGCGATTATTGGAAGCTATGGAAGCATGTAACCACTCCCTCAAAAAAGAGGAGAGGAAAAGAAACCAACATAGTGAATGCCTAATGTGCTGGTATGATAGAGACACAGCATTTTCCTATCCCTCTCCATGGCCAGAAAAGTTCCCTGCCATAGAACATTGTTGCACAAGGTAATGTTATTTGATAACTTTTCAACAAAGAGCATCCCTATGACCAATAATAATAATTATTATTATCCCTATGACCAACAGTGTTTTTCAGTGTTTATTTAGAGAATTAGCAAATTATTTATGACAGTTATAGTCAATAATTACAGAGTTTATATCCAATTTGCCAAGGGTCATAATGTCTCTCTTAAAATTAGAGAATTCTCTAATTCTCTGCTTTGTCAAATTATGCCTCTTTCTATTTTCTTTTAGTGTTATTTTTTCATTTTTACTCCCTAGTATATCTCTGTACTCTCTTTCAAGAGGATATGTGAATTGTTATTTTTCTTGCTAATGATTGCTCCAACAGTTATTTGACATGTTCTGACTTTACCTCATACACTCAACTACCTAGCTAGAAAGAAGAAATTAGGAAATAAAAGAACTCTGCTTTCTTGGCTCAAAACATTTCTACTTCCTCTTTCTTATTAAAATGTCTCCATATGTTTTTCTTTTCTCTCACCTTCTGTAAAAATAACTTATCCAGATAGCAGTTGAGTTGCAGATGAAAAGAACGTCTCACTTATGATTTTCCCTTTTGTTAAAGCAAAGAGAAACATGAAATAGATATTGCAAAATATTTATTTTCCATTCTGGGTTAAAACATGGAGGATACAAAGAAATGGAGGATACAAAGACACAAAGAAATGGAGAGACATCCCCTGCTCATGGATTGGAAGAATAAACATTATTAAAATGGCCATCCTTCCAAAAGCAATATACAGATTCAATGCTATTCCAATCAAAATTTCAATGTCATTCTTCAAAGAAATAGAAAAATTATTGATGAAATTCATATGGAATCACAAAAAACCCCGAATAGCCAAAGCTCTCCTGAAAAAAAAAGAAGGGAATGGAGGCATCAGACTCCCAGACTTCAAACTATACTACAAAGCCATAATCATCAAAACTGCATGGTATTGGAACAAGAACAGACATACAGACCAATGGAATCGAATAGAAAATCCAGAAATAAACCCACAGATTTATGGTCAACTAATCTTTGACAAAGGAGCAAAGAATATGCATTGGAGCAAAGAAAGTTTGTTCAATAAATGGTGCTGGGAAAACTGGGTCGCTACATGCAAAAGAATGAAGCTTGACCACCACCTCACACCATACACAAAAATCAACTCAAAATGGATTAAAGAACTAGACATAAGACCTGAAACCATAAAATATATAGAAGGAAATATAGGCGAAACACTACGTGATTTGCACATCAAAGACATCTTTACAGACACATCACCCAAAGCAGTGATAGTGAAGGCAAAGATAAACAGCTGGGACTATATCAAATTAAAGAGCTTTTGCACAGCAAAAGAGACAATAACAAAAACAAAGAGAAACCCCACCAACTGGGAGAACATTTTTGCACCCAACACTAATGATAAAGGACTGATCACAAAAATCTGCAAAGAGCTGATGAGACTCAACAACAACAAAGAAAATAATCCAGTCAAAAAATGGGCAGAAGAGCTTAAAAGAAACTTCTCTGAAGAGGAAATGCAAATGGCCAACAGGCATATGAAAAAATGTTCAACATCACTTGTCATCAGGGAAATGCAAATCAAAACTACCATGAGATACCATCTTACACCAGTGAGAATGGCACATATTAAAAAAACTAGCAACAACAAATGTTGGCGAGGGTGTGGAGAAAAAGGAACTCTTCTGCACTGTTGGTGGGAGTGCAAACTGGTCCAACCACTGTGGAAAGCTGTGTGGAGATTTCTGGACCTACTAAACATAGAGCTTCCATATGACCCAGCAATTCCACTCCTAGGTATTTACCCAAAGGACACAGAAACATCAATTCCAAAGAACACCTGCACCCCTATGTTTATAGCAGCACTGTTTACAATAGCTAAGCTTTGGAAACAACCCAAATGCCCAAAAATAGATGACTGGATCAAGAAGATGTGGTACATATATACCATGGAATATTACTCAGCATTCAAAAAAGATAAACACATGCAATTTGCTGCAACATGGATGGCGCTGGAAGGGATCATGCTCAGCGAAATAAGCCAAAAAGAAAAAGAAAAATACCGGATGGTCTCACTCATAGCAGGAATCTAGAAAACTTAAATAATGGACCAGGAAAATGAAAAACTATAAGAAAGTGAAAATCAAAATCAACAAAAAACTATGAACCAGAGACACTTTTAGGGGGGCGGGGGCGGGAGGGGAGGGATTGGGGTCAGAATGGGGGGCGGCAATTGTATGGGGAATATAACAATAAAATTTATAAAAAAAAAAAAAAAAATAAGGGACCAGGAAAATGAATAACTATAAGAAAGTGAAAATCAGAATCAACAAAAAACTATGAAACAGAGACATTTTTTTGGGGGTGGGGGGGGAGGGGAGGGATTGGGATCAGAATGGGGAGTTGCAATTGTATGGGGAATATAAAAATAAAATTTATTATTAAAAAAAAAAAAAAAAAAAAAAACGGAGGATATGGAGATTTGTAATAAGCTTTATACAGTCCTTTATTATAAAATTATATATCATTTTGTTTTAAATTAATGGGGAAAACTTCAACTCAGTAACCTACAGGCATGATTTTGAAAGGACCAATAAAAACAGAGAATCTCAGTTGTCTTGCTTTTTCTTTTCTTTGTTTTAAATGATAATATTGTCATCCCCTGTTAAAAGCAAGGATCACTCTTGCAAAATATTCAAGGAAGTGCTGAAAAGCTCTGATTGCTGGCATGAATTTTAAATTAATTGTCTCAATTTATTTTGTAGGTATAAAATAATATCATTAGATGCTTGGCGTGTTGACATAAGCAACAACAAAATAACCAAGGTTGACCAGAAAGCATTATATTTCTGTGGATTTCCTACTCTGAAACACATCAAACACAAAGTCAGTGGTTATTTAGTTCATAATTTTTTTACTTTATTGAATGTGAAGTAATTATGGACAAAGAGTTAAAATTAAATTTTCTGAATTCTTTTAAAGTTTTTTTTGAAGAAAAGTGGGGTTCAAGTATTCCAGCAAAGCAGTCGTGGAGAAAACATGATGTTGGAAATCTTAGTGAATATAGACTCAGATGAACTTGTAAGTATTTTATTTATTGTGTCTTTATTACATGTTTATTAGGTGTAAAATTATTGTAGCTGCAATGTATTCACCAAAGAGGCATAATATGCATTAACTCCAAAAGTTAATAATAAATAAGGATAACATTTGTAATATTTACACAAATTACATGTATAATTGTGACGTAATCAGCAAAAAGAAACTGAAAAAGAGATGAGTTATGTGAGCTAAAGACTAAAGTACATACCTCTGGATGAGAATAGAATGGAGCTGGTTGCTAAATAAGATGTATGGACAGGGCCTCCCTGGTGGCGCAGTGATTGAGTGTTGGGTTGCGAAGCTGCCCGCAGCCTCTGCAGTGCCGGTTCGATCCCCGGCCGCTGGGTGAGGGTCCCACATGGCGCGCAGACCTCTCCTGCCGCCCGCTGCTCCCCTCAGCAGTGTACTTCGGTCCTTCTGCCTGCTCTGCTCCCCGCTCTGGCTCTGGTGAATTCTCTCACCCTCCCGCACTTCTGACTGTACCCAGTGCTTATATAAATAAATAAATAAATCTAAAAAAAAAAAAAAAATCAATTGTATTTAAAAAAAAAAAAAAAAAAGATGTATGGACAAAGGCGAAAAGGAAGGGAAAGTCATTCTAGTTGAAAGAAATAACATGATCTGGGAATAGTATTTAAAAAATCATTGTATTTATTATCTAATAAAAAAAAAAACAAGCAAAAAAAAAAATAAATTCCTGCTATGAAAAAAAAATAAATAAAAAAATAAAAAATCATTGTAATACTTTATTCCTTTTTGTCTTTTTCATATGTATGAAATTTTTTTTTAAGATTTATTTATTTATTTATATAAGCACTGGGTACAGTCAGAAGTGAAGGAGGTTGAGAGAATTCACCAGAGCCAGAGCGGGGAACAGAACAGGCAGACTGATGAAATACATTGCTGAGGGGAGCAGCGGGCGCGGCAGGAGAGGTCTGTTGCGCCGTGTGGGACCCTCGCTGGTGGCCGGGGATCGAATCGGCACTGTAGAGGCTGCGGGCAGCTTCACAGCCCAGCGCTCAACTGCTGCACCACCAGGAGAGGCCCAGTATGAAATTTTTCTTACACTTTTTCTTTTTTTAGAATGAATGTGATGTATTTGAGCAGAAGGAATAGATAAACTTGACTGAAGCAAAGACTTGTGTTGGAAAACAATGGAAGATAAGGTTGAAAAAACAGATTGAGGCCAGTTTATGGAGGACCTTGAATGCTAGACTAAGAAGTTCGGACTTTTTTTCCATAACTGTTATCTTGAAATGGATATTTTCATAAAGATAATTTGATGACAATATAATTTAATTGCACAAAAGAGAAATGGAAGAAAACAGAAAAACCTACAAATTCAGAGGACGTGGTTGTAGAATCATTAGCGAGTAAAGATGTAACCCATGGAAGTGGTACTAGATGTAGATGACCAAAATGAAATACAATTGACAAGTTTCATCATTTGTTCAAATATAGGGGATGCAAAGAGGGAGCAGACATTAGATATGACTAGGATATGAGGCTAATTAATTAGAAAATAATTGCTATTGACTAGAGAATTTAAAATGGGAAAGTTGCTGGTTTGAGGGAATTAATGACAAATGATGCCATTTTTCAGGTAGTTCTAAGACTTTTAATTGGAACTGGCCTGCTGCCTTTCTCAACAAAGTTTACCTAAGAGATTTAAACCCTAATTACCTAAGACATCCATTTTTTATGACTTTTCTTCTAAGCTTATAAAATGTGCTAATTATGTACCATCTTTGGGAGAATTGAAAATACATAAGTTGTTTTTTTGTACAAATGAGAAAGACTTTCTGTATACAATTTAATACGTATAACTCGAGATGGGAGGGAGAAAGATAAATATAGATATAGATATACAGATATAGATATATGTAATCGACAAAGAGGTAATGACTGTGATACATTGGAGCTCATTTCCTGAATAAAAGGGACTCAGGTTTTAAAGTGGCAGCATGAAGAAAATACCCACAATAATAAAGTGTTGAAATGGAGCAAATAAAAGTGACAGTGATCAAAGATGAGAAAGCCATTCCAGTGTTAAGTAGATTACAAAAGGATGGAATAGGTAGCATGTACTGCATATAGTTAAAAAAAAAAAAATGGCCAGGTTTGTGATTTTTATCCTTTTAAGTATCACTGTTGGTCTTTCAAAAGTCATTCCAATATGTTGGTGGAGGCCAAGTCCACCACTTAAGGATTGGGCTGGGACTTAGATGGAAAACAGAGCAAGTATTAGCCCTTGGTAAGACCTGGGCTTTGAAAAGAAGGCTAGAAACATAACAGTAGGTGAAAAAGAGGCAGCTCATCAAGCAAAATCCATCTAAAGGATGGGAGATACAGCTAATGGATAAAGGTGATCTTAGAGGCACTATAGTGGGAAGGGATGTTTATGATGACAAAACCGTGAGGTAATAAAGGATTTCATCTAGGTCTTAAGTGAAAAGATTAGAATAAAAAATAAGAATGAGGGCCTCCCTGAGGGCACAAGGGGTTAAGCACCGTACTGTCATCCACAGCCTCTGCAGCACAAGTTTGATCCCCTGCTGGCCAGGGAGGTGACCCACATGGCGCAGCAGACCTCGCCTGATTCACCTGCCGCTCCCCTTAGCAGTGTACTTCCATCAATCTGCCTGTTCTGTTCCCCACTCTGTCTCTGGTGAATCCTCTCACCCCTACACACACACACCTCTGGCCTGTACCCCAGCTTTTGTATGCATAAATAAAATATTTAAAAAATAATAAAAAATAAATTAAAAGTAGGAGAATGAAATAGAATAAGGATAATTTAGGGAGGTAAATTCTAGAGTTGAAACCTGTTTTATTTATCAACATAATTATTCTGTTTTGTAGGTTTATGTTAAGAAATGCCTATGTATAATAAATAAAAATAAGTTATCCCCAAAAAGCCTAAGTAAACATTGTTCATACAGTTGCTCTTTCTCACATAAGAAAACTGAGACTAGAGGGATTAAATGATTTGTCTAAGTTTCCATGGTTGAAAGAGCTAAATAGCAAATATGGACCCATGATTCCTAACTTTTAGTCTAGTATTGAGATGTGATTTCTTAGATTCTCTTCTATACTCACTAATAGAAAGCAATGATTTGACCATTTAATGTGATAATAGCCATTTTCTAGACATTTCTGCTAATTTTAATTTTCTCAGTTTCCATGAAAAATACAAGCAAGATATGAAAATAGTAGAACATAGAATTTTATATCTGGATGAAATTTTGTAAAACAACTTATCTAACTTTCATTAATTTTACAAAGTAAAAACCTTAAATGGAGATTGGAAAAGGGACGTACTCATAATCACTCAGTAGTCAGCAGAACTAACAACCTAGGCTTCTTGCTGAACATTTCATAACATTGGCTGTATGGACAGAGGTCAGTTTTATTGTTTCATTTTACTGAAACTTTTCTCAGCACGTAATTTCATTCAAGATTAAAATCAATAGCTATCTTTTACTTATAACTGCTAGTATATTAAGAATGAAGGAGGCAAGCTTCATTGTATCATCGTATTTCTTATTGCCTCTCTAATAAGTTTAAAATCAATAGCTATCTTTTACTTATAACTGCTAGTATATTAAGAATGAAGGAGGCAAGCTTCATTGTATCATCGTATTTCTTATTGCCTCTCTAATAAGTTGGCAGAGCGCAAGATAAACATGGTAAACTTTCACACATTGACATAAAAGGGTGAAGAAAAGCAACTAGAAATTAAAAAACAAAAGTAAAGGAAAAAAAATTAAAAGAACAGAAATTCTAGAAAGTGTTCTGGGAAGGTAAGCATAGCTAGAAATAAAGATATTAAGAAATGATAAATTAAGAAAAGTAACTCATTTTGAGTGGGTGGAATACATTGGAGTAAGGTTGAAAAGAGTAGGAGCTATAGTGAATAATTGCTTTAGTAAGCAAATGATATGTATCTGTTTTAATTAAGGTGGGGTTTTGATAGATATTAAACACAGACAATTTTTTTAAATTATTTAATATTTCCTCTGTAAAGTTTTCCTGTGAACCTAAAATATGGATGAACTTTTCTGCTTTTATTTTAAGAGTGTTGAAAACGTGGCATCATCAGTGCTTGGAAAATCTGTCTTTGTTAATTGGCCTCATCTTGAAGAAGCTAGAGTTGTTGGAGTATCAGATGGAGAAACTAAGTAAGATTTAATTTATAATATGATTAACTTATATTTACTTTGCTACTTAATCCTTTTTATTGATGTTTTTCAAAATTGATTATTATTGTAAAAATATTTGTACTCTATAGTGAAAAGTAAAATCCTCCATAACCACCATTTAAAGGAAAACCACTATTGATAGATTATAACAGTCCTTGATATTATTTTAGATGCCTTTATTATTTTTCCTTCATTTACTTTTAATAGCTTCAAAGTTACCTATCCTAATTGTTTTCCACCACTTATAATATTATTTAGCAAATATATTTCCCTTTCTGACAAAAACAACATATAAATAAATGTAACTTTATCATACCCTCGCAAAATTTCATTTAAATTGTACATTAATTTTAATTTAGCTTCTATTTTTAAAAAGGAAATAACAAAAATTATAGCAGAAATAAATGAAATAGAATCAGAAGACTGTCCAAAAGATAACTGAACCCAAAAGCTGGTTCTTCAAAAAAAAATAAACAAACCTCAAGGTAGTCTTACCAAAACAAGGGAGCAGACTCTAATGAATATAATCAGAAACAAAAGAGAAGTTGCAGGGCCTCCCCGGTGGCGCAGCGGTTGAGCGCTGGGTTGCGAAGCTGCCCGCAGCCTCTGCAGCACCGGTTCAATCCCCGTCCACCAGGCGAGGGTCCCACATGGCGCGCAGACCTCTCCTGCCACTGCAGCTGCTCCCCTCAGCAGTGTACTTCCTCAGTCTGCCTGTTCTCTTCTCCCCTCTGGCTCTGGTGAATTCTCTCACCCTCCCGTGCTTCTGACTGTGCCCAGTGCTTGTATAAACAAATAAATAAATCTTTAAAAAAAAAAAGAGAAGTTGCAGCAGAGAATCATAAGAGACTACCCTGAACACTCTATATGCTGATAAATTGGATAACAGAAAAAATAGACAAATTTTTACAAGCATACAACCTTCTGAGACTAAATAGGAGAAAAATAAAAAAACTATATGGACAAATTACAAAAGAAATTTGAAATAAAAATCAAAAGTCTCCCAAAAAGCAAATACCTAGCACCAGACCATTTTACTAGTGAGTTCTACCAAATTTTCAAAGACAAACTAATATCTGTCCTTGCAAACTCTTACCAAAAATTGAGGAAGAGGGAATGCTTCCAAACACATTTTATGAAGCCAGCATTATTCTGATATGAAAAGCAGACAAATACATATCAAAAAAAGAAAACCAATATCCCTGATGAACATAGATACCAAAATCCTTGACAAAATCTCAGAAAACCTTCACTTGTAGGAGGAATATAGGGAAACCAAGCAAAGAGTCAGAGGGGAAAAACAAAACTAGCAGGCAAATTATAAATCTGAGACATATAGCAGGGGAGGGGGAGGGAGGAGGTCAAAATGGGAGGGAAGAGCACAAGGGACTATGGTGAGGTGGTGATGGGAGATTTATGGGGATTACACCAAATTCAACAATACATTAAAAGGATTATTTATCAGGACCAAGTGAGATTTATTCCAGGAACTCATCCAAAAATTGCTGTGTAATTCACGTCAACCATAGGAAAGATAAAAATTATATGATTATATCAGTAGGTCAGAGAAAGCATTTGATAAGAGTCAGCTTGCATGTAGGTAGTACTATTAGGCAAGAGAAAGATTTAAAAGGAATTCAAATTGGGGCCTCCCTGGTGGGGCTCCCCGGTGGGCCTCCCTGGTGGCGCAGCGGTTGAGCCCTGGGTTGCGAAGGTGCCCGCGGCCTCTGCCGCGCTGGTTCGATCCCCGGCTGCTCCCGGGCCACAGGAGGAGGGTCCCACATGGCACGCAGACCTCTCCAGCCACCCGCTGCTCCCCTCAGCAGTGTACTTCGGTCCTTCTGCCTGCTCTGCTCCCTGCTCTGGCTCTGGTGAATTCTCTCACCCTCCCGCGCTTCTGACTGTACCCAGTGCTTGTATAAACAAAACAAACAAACAAATAAATAAATAAATAAAACATGCCTCTATTAAAAAAAAAAAAAAAGGAATTCAAATTGTGAAAGAAATGAAACTCAGTATTTGCATATGGCATAATAATATACATAGACCAAGAACCTGAAACTTTTCTTATATATTTACTGACAAAAGTTTTGTAGTTTTTCCTTCTTTTACATTTTTGCATGATCTTTTTTTTTTTTTTTTTTTTGAGGTAATATTGGTTTACATCATTGTTTGTGTATTAGATGTATAGGATCCCCCATTCTGGTGTGGTTTTAATTAGCTTTTGTGAAAGGTATGAAGTTTAAGTCAAGGTTCACATATTTACTATTAATATTCAATTTTGGTCTCCCACCCCATTTATTGAAAAGACTGTCCTTCCATTAGATGGAGTTTCCATCTCTGTCAAACATTAGTTGAACATATTTGTGTGGTCCATCTCTGGGTTCTTTATTCTATTCCATTTATTTGTAGGTCCTTTCTTAATGCCAGTGTATGTTCTCTTTTACTGTAGTTGTTTGTAATTTTTAACATGAATACAGTGATTCTTTCCACCCTATTTTTTTTTTCAAAATTGTTTTAGTTATTTCTGGTAACTTCCCTTTCCATATAAATTTTAGAATAAAATAGTCTTTATATCTGCAGACTATATCAGGAAGATTTGAAGACTCTGCTATATTGAATCTTTAATTTGTTTCATCAGCCAATTATTTTTTCTGCATACAGATCTTATACATATTTTGTTAGTTTTTTTTTTTTAAAGATTTTTATTTATGTGTACAAGAACTGGGGTGTAGGCCAGAGGTGCGGAGGGGGGTGTGAGAGGATTCATCAGAGACAGAGTGGGCATCAAAACAGGCAAATCTACTGAAATACACTGTTGAGGGGAGCAGCGGGCGAAACAGGGAGGTCTGCAGCACCATGTGGTTTAGCTCTCTGGCCAGTGATCCAACTCCTAGGGAGGCCCCGTGTTTTGTTAGATTTATACCTAAATATTTACAATTTTTTGGAGCAACTATAGTTGATACTGTTTTAAATTTCAACTTCCCCTGCTAGTAAATAAAAATACAATTGTTTTCTATATGTTGATTTTATATCCTAAGATCTTGCTGAATATACTCCCCAGAATTTTTTCTTGAAGAGTCTAGGCCACACATTTTGTAGAATTCTGAATTTACTTGTTTCCTTTTTATGTCATGTAACTTGGTACTCCATCCCACATATTTCCTACAAAATGAAACTGTTATATATAGTGATTAGATTCAAATCTAATCAGTCAAACTTGATTAGATTCAAGTTTGGCAAGAATACTTTTTGTTTTTAAATTTTGATGAGACATTTATAAAGTCCTTATACTAAAATTTATATTTTGTTTTTTGGGGAGGGGCATTTATTTATCAATTTATTTTTTGCTATTACGCTATATATAAACTTTTTCACTTTTAAGTCTCACACTGCTGTAATTCTGCATTAGCTTACAAATTGGGAATAATGTAATTTTTTAATTTAATTTGTAAGGTTTTACTTAGAAGAACCTCCAGGAACACAGAAGCTTTATTTGGGAAGAACTGCCCCACCATCCAAAGTGGTCCACCTTGGAGACAAGGAACAATCGAACTGGGCAAAAGAAGTGCAAGGAATCTCAGAATAGTGAGTGTCATAAAAAGTATTTCACATCATAGAGCTAGAATCTGATGTAATGTCCTTATTTTATCCTCTCTGACTTTTTTCCATTTAATATAGTAGTCATCCTGAATACTGACTACATCTTCATTTTATACTCTAAAGAAACTGATGAGTTCTAATTTAAAATAATATCTGATTAGCAACAGTTACAGCCTTGCCCTATTTGTCACTAGAATGCTTCATGAAGTTTGGGGGGAAAATGAAAACAAAATCACTTAATACTAGGAATAACACTTAAATAAATTTTAAGATGGATGACATGGGTTCTTTATGAAGATAGTGCCTCTATTTTAACAACATGAAATACAGCTATCACTTAGCTTATGGATTTGAAATGGAGAAGATGAGCAGCTCTTAATTGTTGCCTTCTATTTTTTTTGCAAAGTAGATACTGAGTGTAGCTATTGAGGATAGTAGGAGAGAAAGGGATTTTTGTCTTTGGTTTGAATAAAGTAGAGGAGGTTTGAAAATAGTTCTTGGGGACTATGTAAGAGTATCAATCGAACAGAAAAACATGGTAGAATTATAGGCAGTATTAACGTCCTTTTTTGAAGTTAAAGGTCATAAATTTGTAGCATTCTAACCTGTCTTTTGGTAGTAGAGCTCAGTTGATCACTCATAGTCCTAGAAAAACTAGATAAAGTTGAATTTAAGTAACACTGGATTCTGCTGGGTAAGTACAATGAAAAGATAAAGAGGCAAGATAATTTAGGATGGTAACAGGAATGCCACTGAAATGGTATACGGTGGATTATAAAGACAAGTGAAGAAAGTAGAAGATTAATAGTTTGAGAGAAGGTAGTAAAAGGGTCAGTGAACTAGAGATCTCAATGGAGTTAAACTAGGATAAGGAACAAAATGGTTGAACAAGCAATTTGAAAAGAGAAGTTTTTAGGTAATGAGATATTTAAATTAGTGGTTTAGGAGGTGGAAATGTTATGGATAATGTTAACATCCAAGTCATAGCCATGGGAATAGCTGCCTGAAGTGAATGGAGAAGGTTATTGAATACAAGAAAGTTGTGAAACTGAGGTACTTGTTCTTAGGTAGATCATATAGGTACATGTTGTGGTCATTCTGGATAATGGTAGATGTAAGGGTAAAATATAAGAGTAGAGTAGTTTAGAACTAGGGATTTGGATGTCACAATGGATGATATGAAGAATTACCAACACACTCAGCCCTAAAGTATGTGGTATGAACACAAAAAACTATTGCTTATGTGAGCTACATAAGAAGTAGTGGTACCTTAGGTTATGGAGATTGAGGATATTGATATATATTGATGGAGTAAAGGTTTGGGAATTAAAGGATGGGGAAGAAAAATGCAAAGGATTACTTTAGAGATATTATGGAGAAGATGGTAAGCTTAGAGGATAATGTGGAGGAGATCTCAAACACGATCTCCCTCAAAACAAGAAATGGATCAACATAAAACATTATTTTCAGTTGTGAAAAACAGTGTGACTGTTAATATGTAGAATTAATTATTAAGTATTAACTCATTTTACCAAGAGAAAGTTAAAAGATATTTGTTTATAATTTAGAAAATCAGAGAAATATAAAATATTTTTTATTTAATTCAAAAGTAGCCCTTAATAGAAAATGTAACCAAAATTTCTAAGTTGCAAATGACTGGAGAAAAAAAACAAGTGAAAAAACAGAAGTCAGATAGAAAGGCAAAATAAAACATAGTTTAGAAAACCTAAAAAGAGAAATAAGATGACAGTATCATGATCAAAGAATTATGTCATTACATCCCCTGCTCATGGATTGGAAGAATTAACATTATTAAAATGGCCATCCCACCAAAAGTAATTTACAGATTCAATGCTATTTGAATAAAAATCTCAATGACGTTCTTCAAAGAAATAGAATACTGATGAAATTCATCATGTTTACTGATGAAAACAAAGGAGAATGGAAGTATCACATTTCCATCCTTCAAACTATACTACAAAGCCATAATAATTTTTTTAATTTAAATTTTATTTTTATATTCCCCATACAATTACAACCCCCTTATTTTGACCCCAATCCCTCCTCCCCCTCCCCCAGCCCCCATAGAGTGTCTCTGGTTCATAGTTGTTTGCTGATTTTGATATTTTCTTTCTTATAGTTATTATTTTTCCTGGTCCCTTATTTAAGTTTTCTAGATTCCTGCTATGAGTGAGACCATCCAGTATTTTTCTTTTTCTTTCTGACTTATTTCGCTGAGCATGATCCCTTCCAGCACCATCCATGTTGCTGCAAATTGCATGTGTTCATCTTTTTTGAATGCTGAGTAATATTCCATGGTGCATATGTACCACATCTTCTTGACCCAGTCATCTATTTTTGGGCATTTGGGTTGTTTCCAAAGCTTAGCTGCTATAAACATAGGGGTGCAGGTGCTCTTTGGAATTGATGTTTCTGTGTCCTTTGGGTAAATACCTAGGAGTGGAATTGCTGGATCATATGGAAGCTCTATGTTTAGTAGGTCCAGAAATCTCCACACAGCTCTCCACAGTGGTTGGACCAGTTTGCACACCCACCAACAGTGCAGGAGAGTTCCTTTTTCTCCACAACCTTGCCAACATTTGTTGTTGCTAGTTTTTTTAATATGTGCCATTCTCACTGGTGTAAGATGGTATTTCATGGTAGTTTTGATATGCATTTCCCTGATTACAAGTGATGTTGAACATTTTTTCATATGCCTGTTGGCCATTTGCATTTCCTCTTTGGAGAAGTTTCTTTTTAGCTCTTCTGCCCATTTTTTGACTGGATTATTTTCTTTGTTGTTGCTGAGTCTCATCAGCTCTTTATAGATTTTTGTGATCAGTCCTTTATCATTAGTGTTGTGTGCAAAAATGTTCTTCTAGTTGGTGGGGTTTCTCTTTGTTTGGTTATTGTCTCTTTTGCTGTGCAGAAGCTCTTTAATTTGATGTAGTCCCAGCTGTTGATCTTTGCCTTCACTATCACTGCTTTGGGTGATGTGTCTGTAAAGATGTCTTTGATGTGCATATCATGTAGTGTTTCTCCTATATTTCCTTCTATGTATTTTATGGTTTCAGGTCTTATGTCTAGTTCTTTAATCCATTTTGAGTTGATTTTCGTGTATGGTGTGAGGTAGTGGTCAAGCTTCATTCTTTTGCATGTAGCGACCCAGTTTTCCCAGCACCATTTATTGAACAAATTTTCTTTGCTCCAAATGCATATTCTTTGCTCCTTTGTCAAAAATTAGTTGACCATAAATCTGTGGGTTTATTTCTGGATTTTTTATTCGATTCCATTGGTCTATGTGTCTGTTCTTGTTCCAATACCGTGCAGTTTTGATGATTACAAAACCATAATAATTAAAACAGTGTAGTACTAGAACAAAAACACACATAGACCAATGGAACCGAATCGAGAACCCAGAAATAAACCCTCATGTATACAGACAACTAATCTTTGACAAAAGAGCAAAGGAACAAGGACAATGGAACAAGGACAGTTTATTCAATAAATGGTACTGGGAAAACTGAATCACCACATACAAAAGAATGAAAGTAGACTACTACCTCTCACCATGCACAAAAATCAACTCAAAATCTTTGCACACCATACAGCTGATAAGGGACTGATCACAAAGATATACAAAGAGCCATGTGACTCAACAAAAACAAAGTAAACAATCCAGTCAAGAAATGCGCAGAAGAATTTAAAAGACACTTCTCCAAAGAGGAAATACAAATGGCCAACAGGCATATGAAAAAATATTCCACATCTCTCATAATCAGGGAAATGAAAATCAAAACCACAATGACATACCACCTTACATCAGTAAGAATGGCACATATCAAAAAACTAGCAACAACAAATGTTGGCGAGGATGTAGTGGAAAAGGAACTCTCCTACATTGCTGGTGGGAGTGCAAACTGGTCCAACCACTATGGAAAGATGTATGGAGCTTCCTCAGTCCATTCCTAGGGATCTACCCAAAGAACACAAAAACATTGATTCAAAAGACCACCTGTACCCCTATGTTTATTGCAGCACTATCTATAATAGGTAAAACCTGGAGACAACCCAAATGCCCAAAAATAGATGACTGGATCAAGAAGATGTGGTACATATACACAATGGAATTCTATTCAGCAATTGAAAAAGATAAACTAATGCCATTCGCAGCAACAAGGATGGAGCTGGAAGGGATCAGACTCAGTGAAATAAGTCAGAAGGAAAAAGAATAATATTGGATGGTTTCACTTATAGGAGGAATATAGGGAAACCAAATAAGACATCGGGGGAAAAATAATAACAATACAAAATAAAACAAAACCAGACAATTTTAAACCAGAGACATCCTGCAGGGGAGGGGGAGGAAGAAGGATTGGAGGGAGGAAAGAAGGAGCACATGGTACTGTGGTAATGGTGCATGGGTGAATTGGTGGAGGAAATTTATGGGGACTACACCTGAGGGAAAAAAGGCATTTTTTTTTTAAATGAACAATGATGTAAAATATATACATATATATATATATAATTTTTTTTTAAAAGACAATGATAGAAAATGAAATAAAATTGATATGGTTAGAAACAATAGGAAACAAATATTAACCCATCAGTATATTAAATAAAAACAACTTTCAATCCCCCCCAAAAAATTATGTCATTAAATCTGTAATTATAGCTTGTTAAATAAATACAGAAACGCTTAGGTATGTCACTACCATCATAATCCAATAGACAAATGACTAGAAGTATACCTAAAACCAAATTTAGTAATACCTGAAGTATAAGTAGTTCCTCACCATCTGTAGTTGTCAGAAAGTACATTTTTATATTTATATTCCAACTATTTGAAAATCCAGGTTTGGTTCTATTCAACCTCGTTAAAGAACACATTATCAAATGTACTTGAAAAATGCAGACTGATTAAAAAAAAACACAGGAATTGCAATTAAAAGTCACACAAAACTTAGACTGTGTTTTTAAATGTCGTGGCTTAATTGGTGGACTCCTTTTTCTTCCTTAGTGGTACATAAAATAATGATATATCTTACAATCAATGATGTCTTACAAATGCAGAAAAAGCTGAGCAAATTAAGGAATACTATATTTGGAGAGACTTGCCTTTCTGCAAGTGTATAAAAATAGAATCTAAACAATATAATTATTTGACTTAATAGTTATAGATGAAATTCTGCACCCCACGTAGAAAATAAACCCTTTCATGAAGGCTACTAAGAAAATGCAAAAAATTTTAAAATTATATAGACTGCAACACTGACTCCACAGCAATATATTTACAAAGAGCAAAAGTAAATAAAGAAAAATCTCCCTGCCACTCAAGAATTTAAAAGTATTGTCCTAAACAATCATTTTGGTTTCTCTAGTTTTAATTGTAGTTTTTATTAAAATATACATACAGAAAAAATGTATAAGCCATAAGTGTATTACTTGACAAATATTCACACACATAACCAGTATATAAGAAATAAAACCAAGAGAATTACCATTATCCAAGAAAACCCCTTGTACCCCCTTCCAGCAATTATCATTCACTGTTCCTCTCCTACAAGGTAAATATTTTTATTTATAACCCTAGAGATTAGTTTTTCCTACTTTTGAACTTTATGGGAGTTAAGTGATATAGAGTATATCCTTCTTGAACATGACTTCTTTGACTTTGTAATGCTGTGGTCCTAATTCCCTCATTACATGTTGTTACACTTTGTTTTCTCTAATGATAGCATTATGTTGTATGAATTTAGCATACTTTATTCTTTCCTTTCTAGATGGACATTTGAGTTACTTTTGGTGACTGAATATGTATGCATTTCTGTTAGATGCATATCTAAGAGTGGAATGACTGCTTCATAGGATGTGTTTACTTTCGGTTTAATTTTTTTTTTTAAAGAATTTTTAATTATACAAGCACTGGGTACAGTCAGAAGCGTGGGAGGGTAAGAGGATTCATCAGAGACAGAGTGGGGAACAGAACAGGCAGACTTAACGAAGTACATTGCTGAGGGGAGCAGTGGGCAGCAGGAGAGGTCTGCCACGCCAGGTGGGACCCTCGCCTGGCGGCCTGGGATCGAACCGATGCTGCAGAGGCTGTGGGCAGCTTCGCAACCCAGCGCTCAACCGCTGCGCCACTAGGGAGGCCCTACTTTCAGTTTTAGTAGACACTCCAAAAATATTTGCAAAGTGACTGTATTAATTTACATTCCATCAGTTGTTTATAAAAATTTCCTTTGCTGTGCTCATCAATGCTCACTTTTGTCTCTGCCACTTTAGCCATTCTAGTCTAGTCATATCTCATTTTGGTTTAAATTGCACATCCTTGATGACTAATGAAGTTGAACATCGTTTCGGATCTGTTGGTCATTTGAATATGCTCTTTTGTGAAATGACTGTTCAAGTATTTTTTAAATTGATTACCTTTTCCTTCTTCACTTGTAATTTTTCTTACTGATATATAGTGTCACCCTCAATTTCAGGTAAAAACTTTAAATGTTTCACCATTAAATATGATTGCTGTAGATTTTTAAAAATCAGTATGCTTTATCAGATTAAGAAAATTCTATTCCTAGTTAAGGGTTTTTGTCATGAATAGATTATTACTGATTTTATCAAATATTTTTCTGCATCTGTCAGGATAATATTATATTTTTTTCCTGATAACCTGTTAAATTACGTTGATTGACAATCAAATATTACTATACTCCTTAGTTTCTTAGAATAAATCTGATTAGCTATAATGTATTATCCTTCTTATATATAATTGAATCTGATTTGTTAAATTTTATTTAGGAATTTTTGCATCTACTTTCAGGAGAGAGATCAGACCATAATTTCTTTTCCTTATAGTGTCCTTGTCAGCAACTGATGTCAAGATTACCATCTCAAAATTAAAAATGCAAAGTGGTAGAAAATACTCCACTGAATTTTTATAAAATGTTACCGGAATGCTGTATTTAAAAAATTTTTTGAAAACTTCTTTGTGTAGCTAAAATGATGTGGCTAATTTCAGACCAACCCTACCACCAAGAAAAACAACATTTTTAAAGTTGCTATTAAAAAACATATAATAATATATAAGTTATTTAATTATTACATATTATGCAGTACATATATTTATATATAAACACATATAGAAATTAAAGTTATAATTGTTTAATGAACTCAACTGACCTAAATGATAGTATTTTGGGCATACTGAATCAGTAAGCTAAAAGATGAAGCTGAGGGTCTTCTTCAGCAAATAATACAAAAGCACAAAAATGAAAAGGATATTGTCAGAATTTCTGATATCTATCTTATAGAAGTTCTAGAAAGAAAATGGAAATGAGGTAAGAAAATATCCGTCAGGTGAGGAGGTTGACAAATTTTTTCTGTAAAGGCCACATAGGGAATATTTTAGACTTTGTACACATTACTGTATTTGTCAGA
Source organism: Talpa occidentalis (assembly GCF_014898055.3). Classification (NCBI taxonomy): domain Eukaryota; kingdom Metazoa; phylum Chordata; class Mammalia; order Eulipotyphla; family Talpidae; genus Talpa; species Talpa occidentalis. The sequence goes on from NW_023604295.1 coordinate 95,402,801, forward strand.
ACTACTCACCTCTACCACTGTAGCATGGAAGCAGTCATAGACAGTAAATAAATGAATGATTATATTTCAATAAAATTTCATTTACAAAAACAGTAGCCTGATTTGGCCTATGGTCATAGTTTCCCAACCACTACCTTGGATTGAAAAGCCCTAGTGAGTTTGACTATAATCTGTTTTCTGGATTTCTGGATTTACCTGTTGTGGAAATTTCATATAAATGAAATTATGTGATATGTGATCTTTTGTGTCTGGCTTCTTTCAATTAGCATACTTTTATTTTTTTTAATTTTATATATTTTTTACATCATTTTTCATTTTTGTATAATGTATGCATTTTCATCTTGGTTATAGTCCCCATACAATTCCCACCACCCTTGTTTTGATCCTGCTCTTTTCTCCCTTTCCCCCCCATAGTGTGTCTCTGATTTATAGTTGCTGTTGATTTTGATTTTTACTTTGTATTAATTAGTCTTTTTCCTGGTCCCTTATTTAGGTTTTCTAAATTCCTGCTATGAGTGAGACCATCTGGTATTTTTCTTTTTCTTTCTGGCTTATTTCGCTGAGCATGATCCCTTCCAGCTCCATCCATTTTGCTGCAAATGGCATGAGTTTATGTTTCTTGATTGCTGAGTAATATTCCATTGTGTGTATGTACCACATCTTCTTGATCCAGTCATCTATTTTTGGGCATTTGGGTTGTTTCCATAGCTTATCTATTGTAAATAGTGCTGCTATAAACATAAGGGTGAAGGTACCCTTTTGAATTAATGTTTCTGTGTCCTTTGGAGTGGAATTGCTGGATCATATGGAAACTCCATGTTTAGCAGACTGAGGAATCTCTACACAGCTCTCCATAGTGGTTGGACCAGTTTGCACTCCCACCAGCAGTGCAGGAGAGTTCCTTTTTCTCCACATCCTTGCCAACATTTGTTGTAGTTAGTTTCTTTAATATGTGCCATTCTCAATGGTGTAAGATAGTATCTCATTGTAGTTTTGATTTGCGTTTCCCTGATTACAAGTGATGTTGAACATTTTTTCATATGCCTGTTGGCCATTTGCATTTCGTCTTTGGAGAAGTTTCTTTTTAGCTCTTCTGCCCATTTTTTGACTGGATTATTTACTTTGTTTTTGTTGAGCCTCATCATCTCTTTGTAGATTTTGGTGATCAGTCCTTTATCATTAGTGTTGTGTGCAAAAATTTTCTCCCAGTCAGTGGGGTTTCTCTTTGTTTTGGTTACTGTCTCTTAAGTTGTACAGAAGCTTTTTAATTTGATATAGTCTCAGCTGTTTATCTTTGCTTTTGCTATCACTGCTTTGGGTGATGAGTTTTTAAAGATGTTGCTGAGGTGTATGTCATGTAGTGTTTGGCCTATATTTCCTTCTATATATTTTATGGTTTCAGGTCTTATGTCTAGTTCTTTAATCCATTTTGAGTTGGTTTTTGTGCATGGGGTGAGGTAGAGTCCAGCTTCATTCTTTTGAATCTATTGACCCAGTTTTCCCAGCACCATTTATTAAATAAACTTTCTTTGCTTCATTGCATATTCTTTGCTCCTTTGTCAAAGGTTAGTTGACTGTAAATCTGTGGGTTTATTTCTGGATTTTCTATTTGGTTCAATTGGTCTGTGTGTCTCTGCTTGTTTCAATACCATGCATTTTTGATTATTATGGCTTTGTCATATAGTTTGAAATCTGGGCGTATGATGCCTCCATTCCCTTCTTTTTTTTTTTTTTCAGGAGAGCTTTGGCTATTCGGGGTTTTTGGTGCCTTCATATGAAATTCATAATATTTGTTCTATTTCTTTGAAGAATGCCATTGAAATTTTTATTGGAATAGTATTGAATCTGTAAATTGCTTTTGGTAGAATGGCCATTTTGATAAAGTTAATTCTTCCAATCCATGATCAGGGGATGTCTTTGCATTTCTTTGTGTCTTCTTCTGTTTCTTTTAACAGTGTTTTATAGTTTTCTTTGTATAGGTCCTTTACCTCTTTTGCTTGGTTTATTCCCAAGTATTTGATTTTTTTTGTTTCAATCATAAAAGGGATGGTTTTCTTGATTTCTTCTTCTTCAGATTTATTGTTTGTGTATAGGAAGGCTACTGATTTTTGCGTGTTGATTTTGTGTCCTGCTACTTTACTAAACTGATTGATTAGTTTAATTAGTTTTTCTGTGGAGTTTTTGGGGTTCTCTATGTATATTATATCATCTGCAAATAGTGATAATTTGTCTTCTTCCTTCCCTATTTGGATTCCTTGTATGTCTTTCTCTTGTCTTATTGCTCTGGCTAGGACTTCCAGTATTATATTGAAAAGCAGTGGTGAGAGTGGACATCCTTGTCTAGTTCCACATCTTAATGGAAATGCTTTCAGCTTTTCATCATTGAGTATGATATTGGCTATGAGCTTGTCATATATGGCCTTTATAATGTTGAAGTATGTTCCTTGTAAACTGAGAATTTCAAGGGCCTTTATCATAAATGGCTGTTGTACTTTGTCAAAAGCTTTCTCAGCATCTGTTGATATTATCACCTGTTTTTTATATTTCTTTTTGTTGATGTGTTGGATTACATTGATTGATTTTCAGATGTTAAACCATCCTTTTGTCCCTGGAATAAATCCTACTTGGTCGTGGTGAATTATCTTATGGATACATTGTTGGATTCTGATAGCTAAAATTTTATTGAGGATTTTTGCATCCGTGTTCATTAGGGAGATTGGCCTATAGTTTTCTTTTTTTGTGTTGTCCTTTTTCAGTGTTGGTATTAGTATGATGTTGGCTTCATAGAATGTGTTTGGCATTATCCCTTCCTTCTCAATTTTTTGAGTTTGTGAAGAATAGGGACTAGTTCATTTCTAAATGTTCGGTAGAATTCATTTGTAAATCCATCTGCTCCTGGGCTTTCGTTTTGGGGGAGGGTTTTGATTACCATTTCAAATTCACTGCTTATAATTGGTCTGTTTAGGTGTTCTATTTCTTCTTTATCTAGCTTTGGGTGATTGTAGAGTTGTAGGAATTTGCCCATCTCTTCAAGATTGTTGAAGTTGTTTCCATATAACTGTTCATAGTAGTTTCTAATTATTCTTTTGATTTCTGCTGTGTCTGTTGTGATTTCCCCTCTTTCATTTGTGACCGTATTTATTTGTGCTTTCTCCCATTTTTCCTTTGTGAACCTGGCTAGGGGTTTGTCTATTTTAATTATTTTTTTGAAGAACCGACTTTTGGTTTCATTGATCTTTTGGATTGTTTTTTTAGTTTCAATTTCATTTATTTCTGCTTTGATTTTTATTATTTCTTCTACTGGTTTTAGGGGTTTTTTTGTTCTTTTTCTAGTTCTTTGAGATGTGAGATTAGGTTGTTTCTTTGAGCTCTTTCTTGTTTCTTGATATGAGCCTGTATTGCTATATATTTTCCTCTCATTATTGCTTTTGCTGCATCCCATACATTTTGGAAATTGGTATCCTCCTTGTCATTCAACTCAAAGTATTTTTTAATTTCTTTTTTGATCTCCTCATTAGTCCAGTAGTCTTCCAGTAGTGTGGGTTTCAATCTCCATGAGGTAGGAGGGTTCCTTGCCTTCTTTTTATGATTTTATGGTTTGGTGTTCTTCTTGCTTCTTGTATGTCTATTTTCAGCTCCTTCTTCATGCTTGGAAAGTTCTCTTCGATTATCTCCTTGAATATTTTCTCTGTTCCTATGTCTCTCTCCTCTCCTTCTGGGATTCATGTAACTCTTCTATTTCCTTTCCTCATGGAGTCCAATAGTTCCCGAAGTCTTTCTTCATTCTTTTTCCTTCATATTTCTCTTTCCTTTTCTGTTTTGGTTCTTTTTATTTCTGTGTCTTCGAGAGTGCTTATTCATTCTTCCATTTCATCTATTCACTGCCTTTCCCAGAGTTCTTTAGCTCCTCCATTAATCCTTTGATCTCCTGCATTTCTTTCACTTCCCTCTTTAGGGACTCAATTTCATTCTTCTGATTGTTGATTATTTTTCCCTTATCATTATTTTCTTTTATGACTTCTTTCATTTTTTCAATCATGGCAATTTTAAATTCTCTATCTGGAAGGCTCAGAAGTTCCTTCAAGTCACTGTTTTGCAATCTGGTGGGTGATTTTCCTTTTGTGGTGTGTCTTTTCCATGAGGACTTGCTTGGTTGCTTGTAGTTTTTCTTCTCTCTGCTGCTTGTTTTCTAATCTGTCCTATTCGTTGGGACACTGTGTCATTGGTACTGGCTGGCATCTCTTTGGTGTGCTCCTTTTGGGATGTCAGAAACTGGTGGCCCAATCAAGTCCAATACTGTTATGCCAGAATTCCATTAAGGCGCTGTCCCTGGAAATCCACTCCCTCTATATTTATTTAATACCAGAGGTGAGTCTTGAGGTCTCTCAGACTGCCCTCGAGGTGACTGGATCACCCGTGGGCACCTAATCGCTGGATCCCCTTCTGGGTTCCAGCTCAAGGCCAGATGTGGCACCTGGCTTGTGCATGTTTTTTTGGCTCACCTCTAACTGTGGGGATAGCCCTTTCTTAGTTCCACACAGTTTTGGTGAGGTCAAGACTCAAAGCTCCTAGTCTTAAGGATGGCTCATCTGGGAGGCACTTCCCTGCTTCTTCAGACTGCCCAGGTGGTAGCTGGATACCCCACAGGGATTCAACCAATAGCCAGTCTCGGGGCCTGGCTTGTGTGGGCTTTCAGCTCACCTCTGTCTATGGGACAGCCCTTTCGCAGTTCTACACAGTTTTAGTGAGGTCCGGATGCAAAGCTCCATGTCTTAGATATAGTACTACTGGGAGGCACTTCCCAGTGCCCTTGGTCTGTCACGTGGTAGCTGGATCACCCCACTGGGTTCCCAATCGCTGGATCCCCCTCTGAGCAGCCAGTGGTGGGGTCCTGGTTTGTGCCTGGTTTGTGCGGGATTTCATCTCACCACTGACTGTGGGGTAGGCCCTTTCTCAGTTCCACATAGCTTTGGTGAGGTCCAGAGGCAGAGTTCCTTGTCTTAAATATGGCGCATCTCCACTTAGCATGCTTTTGAACTTCATATAAATTGCAACATGTATCTGTACTTACTCCTTTTTAATAACCAGATATTTCATTTTATGGATATACCAAACTTCCATTTATCCATTCATCTGCTGATGATTATTTTGGCTAGCCCCAACCTTTTGATTGTTGCAAGTAGTGCTACTGAAAACATTTGTCTTTAATATTTAAGTGTCTGTACCAGTTCTTTGGATTTTTTACCTGGAAGTGGAATTGCTGTGTTACATGGCAAGTCTGTTTAACTTTTGAGCAACTACAAAATTGTTTTGCACATTTTACATTTTCACCAGCAATGTGTAAGTGTTCCAATTTCTCTACATCCATTCCAATATTTGTTGTTCTCGTTTTTTGGGTTTGTTTTTTTTTTTTTGTTACAGCTATCCTGTTGGTTCAGAAACACAAGAGTTTATTACAGGTCTAGGAATTGTTATTTTTAATCTCATAGCCATGGAGAGAGGAATCCACAGAGTGAAATAACTAAAGCAAGAAGTCTTAAATTAAGTACCCAGGATTGCTAGCTTTTTATTAAAATTTATCCAAGCATTTGACTGATAACTGGTATTTTGGATGATGATGCTCATCCTAGAATCACTCCTACATATCTATATTTTCTTTTTATTCTTTCCTTTAGCTACATGAGAAGAAAAGGAATAATAATTAATGAAACATCTGCTGTTGTATACGCTCAGTTACTCACAGGTCGTAAATATCAAATTAGTCAAAATGGTGAAGTTCATCTAGAGAAACAGTGGTCAAAACAAGTACTTCCATTTGTTTATCAAACTATTGTCAAGGTAAGTCTCCATCAGGTCTCACTTGTATCTTGATACATATTATTGCATATTATATAAATAAAAGGCTATCGGTAATATTTATAATAAAAAGATTAATTCAGCAGTAGATAATGGAGATTATTATTCAGTCTATACACTATATGTTTAGTTTACATATACACTCTATGTATAGTTAGGAAACATATATTTTTTTAACTTAATTTCCAAAAGAAAATCCCAACATTAATACCCATTCTTGCTTATTTCCATTTTTGGTCTCCAAAAATGTTTGCCTGAAATAAATTAGTAATTACTAAAGGCATATGCTTTTGTGTTTATAATCTGAAATTAACATAGATTATGTTAATCACTATCTGAGATTAACGTAGATAGTGATTCTGTAATTTTGGGGAAGCAGTATAGTGTAACAATTAAGGACACATGGTACCCAAATTGATTTCTTAGCTGTATTACAATGGGCATAATTCACCGCCTTTCTGTGCCTTAGTTTCTTCATTTGTAAAATAGGGTTAATAATGGTCTGTGCCACAGAGGATTGTCTTGAGGATTCAGCGAACTAATGAACATGTGAGAAGTACCTAAAATGCCTGGTATACAAGCAGTTAATCAATTATAGCTACTAGTATTTTTATGTGGAAAGTCCTCACATTTGACATTTGCGGACAGCGTAACAATAATCCCATAGGGAAAAAGGACTTGATGTCCAGCCTATAGACATTTTCTTTTTTTTTTTTTATAATAAATTTTATTTTTATATTCCCCATACAATTGCAACCCCCCCATTCTGACCCCAATCCCTCCCCTCCCACCCCCCACCCCCCAAAAAGTGTCTCTGGTTCATAGTTTTTTGTTGATTTTGATTTTCACTTTCTTATAGTTATTCATTTTCCTGGTCCCTTATTTAAGTTTTCTAGATTCCTGCTATGAGTGAGACCATCCGGTATTTTTCTTTTTCTTTTTGGCTTATTTCACTGAGCATGATCCCTTCCAGTGCCACCCATGTTGCTGCAAATTGCATGTGTTTTTCTTTTTTGAATGCTGAGTAATATTCCATGGTATATATGTACCACATCTTCTTGATCCAGTCATCTATTTTTGGGCATTTGCAGCCTATAGACATTTTAACTGTGGTTGATTTGCCTTTTTATTTCATTCTACATAGGATATCCATGCTTTCGACTCCCGTTTCTCCAGTATCAAAACATTGGAAGACTTGTTTCCTCCTAGAAGTATGGTCTTTATGCTTGGAACCCCCTATTATGGCTGCACTGGAGAAGTTAGTTCCAGTTATTGTTCCTAATTAAATTTCTTTATGATTTCAAATTAATACAATTAGTTAACTTCTCGTCTAGATGTAAGTTATAGTTTCTAACTAAAGGGGGAAAAATAAGGGTGAATTTATTCATCTAACTTATGAACATAATCTTTGACTATAGATAGTCTTGAGAAGGTGGGGGAAAGAACTCAAACGCTTATTCTTTTTTAGTTGATGTATTTATTGTGGTGATGGTATGGATAACACAATTCTGAAATTATTTTAGATGTCGTATAGGTTTGATTGAATTTGTAAGTGCATGCAGATATGGACTGGGAAAGCAAGAAAGAACCTGTTGTACATACTAGAATTGGAGCTAATTAGTGTGAACTCAAAATTTCTAAAATGTGTGTGTGTGTGCGTGTATACATAATGCATATATAACCATATATACATATATTTTCTAGTTCTGTTTGTTCAAAAGGATAGGGAAGAAAGCTACCCTGATAACAATGAACATGTGTAATACACAGATCTTGACCTGTGTATTACAGAAGTCACCTGCTTTTGTGTTTGTGATCTTAAATATAAAGGAACAGAATTTTCTAATGCCATACCCCACTAAAGTATCAGGGATTCTCAGAGAAATGACTGATTACAGACTTGGGATAGGAAGATAAAAGATGAGCCAAAAAGCAAGGAAGTGCTCATAAGAATGATGGGAGCATACCTCATAAACACATGGAACCAGGTTGATAAGGCTCCTCTTGGCCTTACCTGGGACAGTTTGAATACCCAAATAATTAAAGAGTAGTGAATATATAAACTACTGGGGACAAAATAGGGATTCAAGTTCTATAGTGATAATATATAGACAAATAAATAGGAAAGCTCTTGCTTATCTTGTCAACAGTAAATGTGGAGAAAGTGCTTGAATCAGAAAACCATCATTTTTAAGCCATATTTATAATAAAGATTGAATCGGGTAAGAATACTCTTTGAAAGCTAAATCTGGGTATAAGGGCATATCTCACTTCTGCACTAATGTGACTGAAAATATGTAACTTTAACCTAATCACAAGGAAGTATCAGAGAACTATGAAATGAGGAACTCTTTTTTTTTTTTTTTTTTTGTGGGACCCTCGCCGGTGGCCGGGGATCGAACTGGCACTGCAGAGGCTGTGGGCAGCCTCGCAACCCAGCGCTCAACCGCAGCGCCACCAGGGGAGGCCCTGTTTTTTCCTTTTAAAGACTGGTTGGAAAGAAGTAATAAACTGAATTCTTCAAACTTTCAGTTTTATCAAAGACAAAAGAAAGACTGTGTATATATTCTGAGTTAAAGGAGGCTAAAAAGGTGTGACAACTCAATACAATTTCTGGTCCTAGCATAGATCCTGTAGTAGAGGGAGAAAAGAGTTCTATGAAGACTAACAAATTAGAATGTGGACAGAAGACTAAAGTGTTGTATCTGTATAAATTTATGTGCTTATTAACTGTACTGTAATTACATAGTAAGATATCCTTCTTAGAAAATTGTTAGGACTAAGGAACAAAATGTATGTAATATGTCCTCCGAACTTTCAGAAAATTAATTATGTATATGTAAATACATGCACAGAACTCAATGTTACAGCAAATGGAGTAAAATGTTTACAATAGGTAAATCTGGGTAAATGTTTAAGTATTCTTTGACCTTTTTTCAGTTTTGAAACTTATTAGTAGTTTGAATTTTCTTGCAAATAAAAAATTAATTTTTAAAAAAGACTGGCTAACAGCTACTAAAGGAAGGATACAGTGACTCAGATTTTCAAGGACAGGATATTATCACCCTTCCTTACAAATTAAAAGGGAATTTATTGTCTTACTGTATTTCAGAAATATAGACACTAAGGTAATTGGAAAAATACGAAATGTAGTGAATTAGATTGAAGCTCTCTTTGATTTTTTTTTCCTTCGAAGGTTCAGGATTCAGGGGATGTGATTACAGAAGGTAGGATTCGTGTGGTTTTCAGCATTCCGTGTGAACCCACTCTTGATGCTTTAATACAGAACCAGCATGTGAGTACTACATCCATATGATTTAATTCAGAATTGATGAACTTCAAAAACATTAGGCTATTTTTGCTACTTCCTTTGAATTTATTATGGCTATTTCATTTAATACTGATTAAATTCTCCCACAGTTGCATCTATTATTATTTAGAAATAGGTAGAATCTGCTTAAAACTTCATGCTGATATTCAGATAGAAGAATGACTGAAATCCCTTTATCAATCTACAATAGTTATTATGGGTTATAATGAAAATAAAAGGAGGTTAGTAAACATCTTTGTAGAAAAGGATACTGAAAATGGACCTTTTTCTCCAAAGATGTTCATTGACCTCCTTTTATCTTTCCATGTTGTATTAAGGAGATGGTCCTGACTGATACTTGACTAAAAGTAATTCACAATCAACCAGCTGTTGCTGCTTATGCTTTTGTTTTCTCTAAGAAAACCTAAATGTTTACTTTCTGTGAAATAAATTTAAGACAGTAGGCTTCAGAATACACGTGAGGAATTTTATGGAAGGCAGAGAATTCTTACGATCAAGTCTCTTTTGGAGAAAGAATTCAGAAAGTATAGTCAAGATACCAGAAGGGTGACCCATTAGTTAAAGAAGCTGGAGCTATATTCAGGGAGTCAATGGACGTGGAAGAGCTTGTTTTCCTTCATCCTAGCTTTTTCTAGATCTGAAAGAGTCTGCCTACTTCTACTATACAGTATTGATAGACAGGTATGCCTTCTCCAGTATATTTTCTTTCTCTTTACATTCCTTCTTTAACTTTTGCACAAGACTTCTTTCATTACTTGAAATCTGAGCTTTTTAGTTTATATTTTCTATGATATTTGTGATGATTTTAATTCATTTTCAATTATACCATAATGTGATATTTCTCAAAAGGAGAACTACTGGCATTTTGGATAGAACAAGTATATATTAAATGGGACTGTCTAATTTAACAGAACAGTTGGCATCCTTGGGCCCTGGACAATAAGTACTAGTAGCCCACGCCAGTTATTGTTAATTTAATGTGCCCCTACACATTTTCAAAGGTTTATTAGAAAAGTAGTGCTACTTGTGATAGAAAACTACTACCTTAATTCTATCAAATCTGGAAAACATACTTAATTCATCTATATTATTTCTAAGTCTGATACTATTGATGGAAAAACTGTGTTACATTCTTTACTAGCTAGCATGTAGTAACTTTATGTTCCAGGCCATCAAAAATGTTTATCCATTTCGGGGTCATTATAGATGTGATCATCTTTAAAAAATAATAGATGAATTAATTCCTTACCAGTCTATGGAAATTTTATTATTAGTGAGAAAATACATTCATCACAAATATGAATATACATATGCATATAAAATCCATATAAATAAATATGTATTATTATTATTATGTACATAACATTAGAAGTATATAGTAGTTTGCCCTAATTAATACTAGACTTGTGAGTAATTTGCTTCCTAGTTAAAAATCATGTGATCATATATTGTTTTTAATAGAGTCTTCATAGTTTCTTCCCTTAAGTACACAACTTAAGGCTGCATTTTATTGATTGTATTAATTACAAGCCACACTTGTTATTTTCACATAATAGTAAATATTAGGGGAAATGAATACTACTTACATCCATACATGAAGGGCACTTCATTTTGCTTAGCAGAAACTATTTCAATGACGTATTAAAGTTTTAATTTAATATCATAATTTTTAAAGCCTCATGTTATCCTAGGCATGTGTTAGACCTACTTGGAATATAATTAGTAAAAATCATAGTAATTCTTGCTTGCAGAATTTGCCACTTAATATGTACAGTAGAGTTTATTTCTTGAAGCAGTTCCACAAACTACATTTCCTCCCCCTTTCATCCATCCTTGAGAATTCTGTCCTTTAAGGAGAGAGAAGAGCAGAAAAATTCTGCCTACAGATCCTTTTATAAAAGTGGTGGGGGTGGAGAGAAAATGGATCACTTTCTTTTGCAAATCCATGCATTGCAACAATCCAGTAGTTATTGATGTCTTATCTTGTTTGTAAAGGTAAAGAAATAACATTTACTGCTTTGTGTTTCCATAATTGACTGTTTTGTTTTTATATTTAAAGAAATATTCTATAAAGTACAACCCAGGATATGTGTTGGCCAGTCGCCTTGGAGTGAGTGGATACCTTGTTTCAAGGTTTACAGGAAGTATTTTTATTGGAAGAGGATCTAGGAGAAAGTAAGTTTATGTTAGAGAACTTTACTTAAAGTGGCAGAAAAAATTAAATGATAAAGATAAAAATGGTTAATATTTCAGTATTTATTCTCTTATTAATTGTTCTGAATTTTCCTTTAAAATTATGCATAAATTCTCTGATGGTGATCTTTCATCTAAATGGAACTTGTTTTAGGTGGTTGGAAAGAAAGTTCTCATTTTAGTGGCTAATAAATTGAACCTTGAAAAAAGGTATCAGAAGGTGTGTGTGAATCTCAATAATATTTCCCTGTGTTTTCTTATTTCATTCTCCTCTCCATATAATCTATTCATATGCTTTAACTTGGGTTTTGAAGCCTTTCCTCTAGTTTTTCAATTACAGCTACTTTGGAAATTAATCATGATAACTAAAATATAGAGGAACAACCAAAAAAAACTTTTCTAAGAATTGAAAGCAAAACTTTTTGTTCTTTGAGCAAAATTTTAAAACTTGTGTATGTGTGGTTTAAATTCAGCCCTCATGGAGACCATAAATCAAATGTGGGTTTGAATCTCAAATTCAACAAAAAAAATGAGGAGGTACCTGGATACACTAAGAAAGTTGGAAGTGAATGGATGTATTCATCTGCTGCAGAACAGCTTCTTGCAGAGTACTTAGAGAGGTAAGTGCCAAAGGAAATATTAGTAGGAATTCAAAACTTTCGAAGGCAGTAACTATTTATTGTGCCTTATATCAGTTTTTGAGAAAGAAGTGTTTCCTTTAGTCATATGTGACCTGTGTTATACATAAAAACTTAATTGTGTGTCATAAAATATTACAGCCATTAGCTAAAATAGAGTAGAAAAATGCTTCACTTACATTATTTAAAATGCAAAGATATGATGAGACAGTCTTCTTTTAATTAAAATTTTCCTTATCTTGCTATCATAAATTATTAAAATAGTTATTTGGGCATGTTTATATCAGTAATAAAAAAGTGTTGGTATGGATAAGCAAAACAGCTCTTGACATAATACTTTTTCCTGAGTTTTAAAACTCCAACTGGAAAGTAGATTAACTATTCTAGAATTATTGAACTTTATTGCTATGATGGTCTAAGTAATCAACATGCCTTCACCTCTCATTATAAAAAAGACAACTGGGGGAGAGGAAGGACCAGGGTCAAAATAAGGTTGGGGGGGGGTGCAATTGTTCGGGGAATATAACCAAATGAAAATGCATACATTGTGCAAAAATGAAAAATGATGTAAGAATTATATAATATAAAATATTAATTTAAAAAAAGAAAGAAAACTGGGTACCAAAATTAACCAAAATTTCTCAGTAAGAAAGATTTACAGGAAGTTTCTTTACTTTTCATTCACAATTAAATTGAATATTCTTTCCATTGTTTCTCTAGTTTCTAACCTCATATTTGAGGATCACTGTATTAGTTTTCTAGGACTGACATAGCAAGGTTACAAACTAGGTGATTTAAAACAATAGAAATTTATTATCTCACAGTTCTGAAGACCAGAAGCCCAAAATCAAGTTATTCACCCAACAGGGTTTCCTCTGAAAGAGCAAGAGAACAAACTGTTCCCTAAATTCTCTCTTAGTTTTCTAGAGCTTCATGCATTCTTTCCTTGCCTTGTATAGATCTATCACTCCAGTCTTCTTTTTCCATTTTTTTTTCTTTTTGAAACATCTTTGATTATTCAATCTTCCTTTTTCACTTGGTGCTCTCCCTGTTCTTCACATCATCTTTCCTCTGTATATGTCTATCTCTGCGTCCAAATTTCTTCATTTTAATAAGGGCACTGCTCATATTATTAGAATTCACCCTAATGACTTCTATAAAAGCCCACTTTTGCAAATAAAAGTTACATTCTTAGGTACTAAGAATTAGGACTTCAGTATATCTTCATGGGGAAGGTGGAGGGTATAATTCAACCCTGCATTTCCATTTGAAAGTTTATATTATTTCTGGGCCTCCCCTGGTGGCGCAGCAGTTGAGTGCTCAGCTGCGAAGCTGCCTGCAGCCTCTGCAGCTCAGTTCGTTCCCCAGCCACCAGCGAGGGTCCCACATGGTGTGCAGACCTCTCCTGCCTAGCCCACTGCTCCCCTTAGTATTTTGTCATTCTGCCTGTTCTGTTCCCCACTCGGGCTCTGGTGAATTCTCTCACCCTCCCGCGCTTCTGACTGTATCCAGTGCTTGTATAAATAAATAAATAAAAATAAATCTTTAAAAAAAAGAAAAAAAGAATGAATCATAGTGCAGCTTCTCTCTGTACCTATTTCTACTTCCTTCCTTTTTTCTTTTCATTCTGTAGATGTTGATTTCACAAGCATGGCATACTCACCAATGAAATTCCTGTATGCTTATCTCCATCTCAGACTCTGTTACCTGAAGACTTTATACTTTGCAGTAACATTGTTTAGCAGTTCTACTTTCATTAATTCCTCCTTTCTGTATGGCACCTATTTTCTCCTCCTTATGCCCCACCACCCACTCAATGCCCTGGTGTACCCAAGGCTAGAGCAGCCCCTGTTCACCCTCTCCTAATGATAAGCTACAGGTCTTCTGCTAGGGTAGAAGATGAGTAGCCACATGACTGTCTAATGACATGTTATACCAATTTTAAACAAAATGTCTGTTAAACTTTTCCCCATACTAGCTTTATTTGTTTATTTATTGGTTATATCCAAAAGGGAAGGTTTATTAGGAAAAAAAGGAAATAAGATGACCCTTGCACAGACACAACCAGGCAGAAAGAGCATTTTAAAGGAATGGGTTTGTTAAGAGATGCCTGCATAGACACAAGTGGACAGTCTTGGGATAAGAGCTGCATGTATTGCAGCTTTGAAATGTACCTTTTGCACACTTCTACAATTCAAATGAACTTTCATCCTATTGACTTTCCACACTGGTCACGTATAGTGCAGCTTATTCCCATCAAATCAGTAACTAGAGACAGTTTCTAAAATATTGTTAACAACTCATGCTACCAAATTCTCTTCTCTGTCTTTCTGCCATTTTCATACTTTACTATTCTTTTAGTGATTTAGAAAGGAAATGAAAATAAGTACTTGTTCATTCTGCTTTCTAAATTCAAAAGTACTACTCTATTCAGGAAGCAATAGTGTTTTGAGGAGTATTAAAACAAACTTTTAATGTGTGTCAACATGTTCTGTTGTGCAGTGCTTCAGCTTTTTTTGAAAATTAGAAAATGAACTTGTAGGAACTTTTTTTCCATTGAGGCATTTTATTTGCACATGCTTTATATACGTAGAAAAAAAAATCCCAGGATTTTCCCTAATGTGTGTTTTTGTCTTGTTTCTTCGTGGTTCATTATACCAGCTGAGGTTGTTAGTACAGTGAAAGCAAACTGACAGGACAGAAGCAGATTATTATGCCATTTTTCTACATCTTTGAGTTGCCCATCAAATCTGAGGCTGGTCACTTCACATTTGTTTAACCTACCTGTGAGGTTCACAGTAATTTTCCTAGCTCTGTAATCATCAGTGATTTCAAATTCACGAATGTAACCATACTTTATCATCACAGTTAGAAACTGATCAATGACTTTACAGCATGGCCTTGTAGGAGCTTGGTCTTTGCTTCTCTTTTTTTGGCCTTATTGATGCTCTTGAAAGCATCAGCTAGGACATTTATGTGCTCCATTGTGGTGGCACAGGAAGATGGTGCTATGACTTTTCCAACAACCCAATACATTTGACAAAAGAGCTACTCTTGTCAGTCACCTGCCATTATGATCTAAAATCTAAGGGCAGAGATTGAATTTTATAAGTAATTGAAGTTTATTACAGTTTATAGATTGAATCATTTTTCCCTCAGTTACTGAGTGTTGGAGGGCCTATCAGAATTTTCATATATCTTAGTCTGCCTATCCCTTTTTAGTACTCTGTATAGTAAATCAATCCTCAGTATATTTTGTATGTCTCCTTAAGTTCCAAAATTATTTGATAGGAAGTTTGTGTAAAGTTAGCCATGTATTTTTTTTAACTAATATTTTTATTTCTTTGTTTGGCTAGAGCTCCAGAACTGTTTAGTTATATAGCCAAAAATAGCCAAGAAGATGTGTTCTATGAAGATGACATTTGGCCTGGAGAAAATGAGAATGGGTAAGCCAAATTTAGGGTATTGTTGCCTTGGAATTAAAATTAGAGTTTAGAGTGATAGATACAGGCAGCCTAGTGTACCAGAAATTTATATTACTTTTGGGAGGAGCTTTTGTATTGTTTTGATTTTGCTCTAAGATTTTTTTTTTTGAGGTTTATTTATTTATGCATACAAGAACTGGGGTACAGGCCAGAGGTGTGGGGGTGAAAGGACTTACCAGAAACAGAGTGGGGACCAGAACAGGCAGACTGACTGAAATACACTGCTGAGGGGAGCAGCAGGTGAGTCCGGAGAGATCTGCTGCGCCATGTGGGTAGCTCCCTGGCCAGGGATCAAACTCCTGCTGCAGTGACTACAGATAGACTCATAGGCTGCATCTTAATCCCTTGAGCCACCAGGGAGGCCCTGCTCTAAGATGTTGTCTTTAATTTTGTTTATGTCAATGAACTACTTTAAAACTAATTTTGCCATTTTATTTATTTCTAAAAACATATCCATATGTATATTAGATTTATAATTAGTTCCAAGTACATGTAGTGAGTAATAATTATATATTTAATGTCCTTTGTAATTCACAGCTCTCAGAAAGTTTATGTTTAGGTCAGGCCTTTTTTATAAGCCTTCGTAAAGTTCTAATCAATGTGAAAAAATTGCTATTTTTAATGTAGTGCTGAAAAAGTTCAAGAAATTATTACTTGGCTAAAGGGACATCCCGTCAGTACTTTGTCTCGTTCTTCTTGTGATTTACAAATTCTGGATGCAGCTATTGTTGAGAAAATTGAGGAAGAAGTTGAAAAATGCAAGGTACTAATTTTCCATAACTCAGTTTGTTGATGAGATTTGAAGTTAAAAGGACTATATATTCTTTTACAAATAATTTATTTGTGTTTCAACCAAATATGCTGAGTGATTCTAATTTATGTAAAATCATCCTATAGTTTAAAAAATGTTCCAGCCATTTTCAGTGGCCAGTAATAGGTTTATCTTAGTATTATAAGAACACTTAAGTATACAAAAACCAAAGCATTTTATGACCTACTGTTTCTGGTCAAAATGGAAAGTTTATGATTTAAAAATACTAAATCCCCATACTTCCTATTCTGTGTTTTTAACTTTTCATATTTGTTTTTTAAAACACAAAAATTTTATTTGATCTTTACAGAATCACTTATAAAATGTACTTTCCCACTCACACTCATTCAATTACTAAGGGTCTTTGAAATCCCACTAATCTCTCCTACTTTTTATGTCTTAACTTTAAAAAATATAACT
This sequence comes from Talpa occidentalis, assembly GCF_014898055.3. Taxonomy (NCBI): domain Eukaryota; kingdom Metazoa; phylum Chordata; class Mammalia; order Eulipotyphla; family Talpidae; genus Talpa; species Talpa occidentalis. The sequence continues at coordinate 95,419,535 of NW_023604295.1, forward strand.
TCCTATGTAAGTTTTAACTTATTTTCTTTATTGAATATTTGATCACTTATTTTGGTGTACTAGAAAGTAGATTGATAATATTCCATTTTTTTAACTTTAGGTTTTTTCACACATTTGCCTTTTTATTAAAATGATGTTGCCAGGCTAACATAGCACTCTCGTTTGAACTAATAGAGTAAGTTAAAAAACAGGCTCTGAAGCTATCTTCCCTTTCCTCTTTCAATACATATTAACTGTAGGCAAGATACTTCAGCCTTCCAATTCTCCATTGCCTCATCGGTAAAATGGAGAATAAATGACCTACCTCATAGGGTCATCAAAAATATTAACTGGGTTAATATATGTAAATTTCTTCTAATAATACCTAGCTATTATTAATACCTAATAATGCTTAGCTACTATTAATTTTTGAATTGTTTTATCACATACTCAAGAGCTATTAATATGGTCTAGAAAATCACCAGTAGATGACTCTTTTTCTCTTTAGGAAAAATATAAGGCTTAAAGTGAAGAGTTTGATTTTTTTGTGCAGAGGCATGCTAAATTAATCTTCTTTGTAAAGTTCCAATTTTAGTGTATGTGAAGCGAGCACAAGATTTTGATTTTTCGATAGATTGTTGATATTCAGCTATGGAGAAGAAAGTCAACATTCCTTTTTAATTGTCTTTCAACAGACAGTAAAATTCCTTCATCCAGTATTGGTTTTGAAATGAATTTTACAATTAACCAAAGTTTGTAACTTTAAGCCACCGTATTTTTTTAACACATTTATATTGAGAACTTTCTGAAATGTTTTATACATTTCTCTCTTACTTTACAATCTGAAGATGCAAATACATAAATGTTATCTTCAATACAATATGTTTTTAAATGTGTGTGCATATAGATAAGATAGGAATTTTTTAACCTGTTAATGTGCCAAGGAGGTATGATTTATGAATTTTTCCCTTTAGTCTTATGATGTTATTAGAAGAGCAAAGAAATGAAGGAAAGATAAACACAGCATTCAAAACACAATCTAAATTTTTCCTTATAATGCAGAGTTAGCACTCAAAAGTTTTTCTGTAATGAAGGCTCTGCAGTAGTTTTCTTATTGGAAAAACTCAGCTAAGTATCAAATTCTTAACATTACTGGAGCTTAAAAAACATACATTCCACCCCTATATTCCACCCCTAGGACAGAGCAATACTTCTCAAACTATATATACAAGAGAATCACTGGTGTATCTTCTTAAATACGGATTCTGATTCAGTAAACCTAGGATGAGACTTGAGAGTCTGTTTCTGATGTGTCCCCAGGTGACCACATTTCGAATAGCCCGACCCTAAAACGTCTTGTTTAGTAGATGTGGGATGAGGCTATTTTGAAAATCCCCTAGTATATTAATTTGCCTAGTGAATCAGGTATAATTGTCCTGTCCTCTGTTCAATATACTGTCATTTATATTGCTTAAGTTGTTGTGTTTGACTTTTAAAATTACTTTATATGTTTTCTCATAGTTTTTCTTCTCACTGTTGTTAGTGGATGCTAGTTGTACTCTCTTTGTCATTTGAGTCAGCCATGGTCTGGAAATACAACTTGTCAGTAAGGCCTTCACCGTTCACCCTGTTTAAAATTACAATCTCCCCACACACTGCCGATCCCCCTTACCTGCTTTATTTTCCTTTATGCTTTTTTACTTTCAAGCAGTGCTATTTATTTCCCTGTTTTGATTTTGTTTGTCTTTCTCAACTAAATAATAGAATAGTTCACTGTTTTGTTACCCAGCCCCTAGATCTATACTATCTAAACTTTTCCTTACAATGCAGACACATAAATGACACGAAATGTTTAATGACACGTAAATGTAAGTCAGTGAATATTTGTTGAAAGAATAAATAAAATGTCTCTATTATAATTTAGGGGGAAAGACTGAAAAAGTTTGAGCATTTTACAATGTATAAATTACCTTATTTTGTACAGACTCTCTAGATTGGAACTGTTTTGTGCCCTTTTATACTTATTTTCATAAGCAATGTTCTAAAGATAGGCGGCTGCCATGTAAGTAAACTCTGCATTTTTCTAATTAGATGAGAATGCATTTTTAAAAAGAATGTAAAAAAAATTAAAAGAATCTAATGGCTTTAGTAGTTTTCAGTTGCAATGGATGTAAATTATTCTCACTTTTTTATTAGGTCAAACTGGTAATATTATTTCTATCTTACAGGTGGAAAGAAATGGATGCTTAAATTAAGAATGAGTTTACAGAACTGACAAGTAGCAAATAGAAGAGAACACTCTTCTTTCAGTATCTTTTAGATAATAAAAAATCCAAATATCAAAGCCAGTTTCATAACAGATCTCAAAATCAGCAACCTTTTTAAATAAGTGCCACCTTCATTTTTATAAGTACCCACAAACCCCACAGTATTGTCACAGATGAATACTTTGTACCTTTTTTTCCTTTAATGAAAGTTTTCTCTGACCAGTGTGTATAATTCTTTAGAATAAAAAAGCACTTGGATAAGATAACATTTACATAAAATTCAAAATTGACAAATCTTATCCTTTGTGTTAGTAAGAAGATTACTTTCTGGAAGGATAATCACTGGAAAAGGAGGTCAGGGTTCCCTGTATTGTGCTCAGTAATGGTCTCCTTCTTGAACTAGAAGTGATTACACATAGATATAACTAAGACTATAAAAATTCATCAGACTATAGTCTTTTAAATCTGCAGTTTCTTTCTGTATGTCTTATACCTCAAGAAAATTAGGCATTGTAAGTAATTTAGTTCCTTACCACATCTAAAGAACTTCAGATATTCTTAAATCAAGCTTTGCCTTGATTTTCATTGTAATCTCTTGATTTCACTGAAGTAAACATGATAGATGAGCTTATTTTCAGTTAAAAATTTTTGGTATTTCATTTGACTTTAAAATTCAGACATGCCCACATACTAAATAATAATTTTATATTTTTTTAATATTTCAATTTTTTTTCTTTCCTTAGCAAAGAAAGAATAATAAGAAGGTACGAGTAACAGTGAAACCCCATTTGCTGTACAGAGTAAGTTTCCTATCAGAGACTTCAGTTATTATTTTTACTTTGAAAGTTTAGAAGGATGATGTTTTCCATATATTAGTAGAAAAACTTTTTAGATATAATAATAATAAAATTTTCTTCTCTTCAGCCTTTAGAACAGCAACATGGAGTCATTCCTGATCGGGATGCAGAATTTCGTCTCTTTGACCGTGTTGTAAATGTGAGAGAGAATTTTTCAGTTCCAGTTGGCCTTCGAGGCACCATAATCGGAATTAAAGGGGGTAATATATCAATACTTAACTTTTTGTATTTGTACAGTAAAACGTAAATATGTGTATCCTCTATCGAAATAGAGAGTAGTTATCAATTAGGAAAAAAAACAAAAACCTTTTATGTTTTAAGTTTTTTTCAGTTTTAGTTTTCAGAGAATATTCTCCTTTTCTGTTTTGGGTAATCTTCTAGAAAGTGATTAAAAGAAGGTGAAGTGCTGAGAATTTGGTCATTTATATATAGAACATTAAAATTATACCAGATTTGGCTGATATACATATGTTTTCATGAAACCAGGAAAAACATTTTGTCACTTCTCCTTAGTTTAGTTTACATCTAATGTTGCACAGAGTTTTACCTTGATTCTCATTATAATCTTTTGATTTCTGTGGAGAAATAAACATGATACATGAATTTATTTTCAGTTAAAGTTTTTGAAAAATAAATGTTCATGTTAATTTGAGTTTTGAATACAACTAGATTTATATAGATAGATAGATAGATAGATAGATATCTCAGACCTGTCAATCTGCTGCATAACATGTACATATAGTCAACATTACTATACTATACACCTAAAAATGGTTAAGATGATAAATTTTATGTGTTTTTTTACAAATGAAAAAAAGGAGGAAAGAAACGGAACAAATTTAAATGTACCTCAAATGATGAGTGGGCAACTTTGCAATATAGTTTCCAAAACAAAAGTCAACCCAGAAAGAAGCAGCAAATCAGGTGCTCACAGCATTGTCCCTCCATGCCTCTCTTTCTTGGGTTTAGAGTTTAGGTAAAAGTGTCAGGTTGAAAGGTCTGGAGGTCAACAATGAGTGAGCTCCATAGTCTTTGTTTCAACAAGGCTAGGGAGGGCTGGGATATGTGTGACATCATCCCACCCTACCTGTTCTACCACAATATCAGAGGTTATATTAGTCAGGATTCTTCGGGGAAACAGAACCAGCAGAATGGAAAGGGAAGTGATGGCAGGCAGGTTGGGGGGAGGAGGGGCAGAAAGAAAAAAGAGATAGTCAATTACAAAGTTAGGATATAGACTATTATTAATTTGGGTATAGAACTCAAAACATTATTATAGCTAAGTGGGCCTCCCCTGGTGGCACAGTGGTTGAGAGCTGGGCTACGAAGCTGCCCACAGCCTCTGCAGCGCCGGTTCTATCCCTGGCCACCGGCAAGGGTCCCTCATGGCGCACAGACCTCTCCTGCCATGCCCGCTGCTCCCCTCAGCAGTGTATTTCGTCAGTCTGCCTGTTTTGTTCCCCACTCTGGCTTTGGTGAATTCTCTCACCCTCCCGCACTTCTGACTATACCCAGTGCTTGTATAAATAAATAAATGAATCTTTAAAAAAAAAAAACATTATTATAGCTAAGTATTTCACTTTACCTTGTTGTTTTTGGTAAATTTAACTTCTGGATAAATCTTAGCACTCCGCATACCAAATTTAGTCTTCTCTGTTTCTAAGTTAATTGTACCACTGTTTTTCTCATATGTTCCATGTCTGTATTATGAAATGCATAACCTACCAACTCAACTCACAGAATCTGAGTCAGCTTTGTCATTTCCATCCTTTTCATCTCCACAAGTCTCAAACTTCTGCCAACTCTATCTAAATATACATCCATTCTTCCTTTCTATTACCCTCATTACTGCCATGTTTCAAATTTTCATTGTTTTTTCTCTGACTTAGATATACTGCAAAGTATCTTTTGCATTGACTCTCTTATTACTGATAATTTCAAACATATACAAAAGCAGAGAAGTGTAGTGAGTACAGCATGTAATTCAAAATATTATTGTTTTATTTACGTTAATATCTGCAAGATAACCTGTGAACCATTTGCTTTCCTTTACTGTCTGTATTCCCCCAACCCTTTTTTATATAGGTGTAATGCTTCTTATAATTCTAGATACTTAAATGCTGATTTTTATTATATGATGTTATAAATATCATTCTTTTTAACAGCTACTAGAGAAGCTGACATACTATTTGAAGTATTATTTGATGAAGAATTTCCTGGAGGTTTAACAATAAGGTTTGTATTTCCAGATGAAAATTGCACTTTGTAAATATGCCCATTTGACCACTGACATATTACTCATTTGTTATTTAAATTCCTACTATGTGCAAAACATTATACTTGCTACTAGGAATGTAACAGTAAATAGACCTGTTTTCTGCTCTCATAGAGTTTTCGTTTTAGTGGGAGTAGTAATTAAGTAACAGATTGCTGTATTTATTATTTAATTTAAATGTAACAAGTGCTAGAAAGGAGATCATATTTCTGTAGCTGTATGACCTGCCCAGAGAGTTCCAGAAAGACTATTTGAAGAAGTGATATGTAAGCTTGGACATGAAGAATGAATTAGTTAACTGCGGGGGAGGGAAAGAGGAGGAGAGGGACAAGAAGAGGGATAGATACTCAGGAAGAGAGACCAGTTTATGCTACAAAGGAGTTTTTCATTTACTCAAAAAAAAAAAAAAACAAAAACAAAAGCTACATAGCCTCCCTGGTGGCTCAAGGGGTTAAGATACAACCTATGAAGCTGTCCACAGCCACTGCAGCATGAGTTCGATCCCCAGCCAGGGAGCAACCCACATGGCGCAGCAGACCTCTCCTGACTCGCCTGCTGCTCCCCTCAGCAGTGTACTTCAGTCAGTCTGCCTGTTCTGTTCCCCACTCTGTCACTGGTGAATCCTCTCACCCTCCACACATCTGGCATGTACCCCAGCTCTTGTATGCATAAATAAAAATAAATCTTAAAAAAAAAAAAAGAAACTACAGCAACTATGTAAGATTAGATAGAATAAGAGAGAAAAGTAAGAACAATACAAGAACTTGTCGGCCAACCTTCAGGCCATGTTAAGGATGTTGGTATTTTGGTAACTTAGCCTTTATCTCTAAAGTAATATGAAATCATCAAAGCAGAAATATTACATGATCAAATTTGTTTTTTTAATGATTAAAGAATTTTAATGGTTAAAGTATCCTTTGAATTTAGTGTCATGTAAGTCTTTGTCATCTGTATAGTGGAGTGTGAGTACACAAGCCATATTGGGTGTTTTGACGGTATATAGCAGGTGTAATATTTACAAATTCAATGCAATTCTAATAAAAATCTCAATGGCATTCTTCCAAACAAGGGAACAAAAATTGATGAAATCACAAAAAAACCTTGAATAGCCAAAGCTCTCTTGACTGAAAAGGGGAAGAATGGAGGAATTACACTCCCAGACTTCAGACTATACTACAAAGGCAGGTATATTAATGGAGGCAGGAAATCCAGGTGATTTTTGAGAAGTTTAACTATTAAGGAAAAAAGAAAAATAACTGGAGATTTTAAAAAAAGAACTTGGATTATTTGGTTTTAAGTTAACATGGGTGAGACTTGAGTGTACACTGGGGGAAGGACTAATACAGAGTTTAAAGTTACAAGAGAAAGGGTTCAAGTAAGATGTATATAGCATTTTAGAAAATACAGGCTCTCTTATTTAACCTTTGTGTTACCTTAGGTTAGTTAGTTACAGGTGTTCTGATCCTCAATTTCCTCATCTGTAATGAAGATAGATACTTCACTAGGTAATTTTGGGAAAATTAAATGAAGTAATTTCCAGCTAGCTTATTACCTTTTGAAAAACCAAATGGAAAAGGGAGTGTACTTAACTTTTCTATTTTGACTAATGGGTAATTAAAATAAAAATTGCTCTTTGGTCTTTGAAAAAATACTGACTCTCAGTTCTGATATCAAGTGATCACCTTCAGAATGATATTAGTATTGTTCTACAACTTAAATGTGCCTGATACCCAGACTGCCTTCCTCAAACGTTACTGTCTTCAGTTGTTACTATCTGTACTCTTAAAGTGAAGCAGTAGAGTCTGGATCCCATATCTGATATTCTTTTTCTTTCTCATTTCTACAGTCCAGTAATTTATTTTAAAAATCAGTAATTTCAAATTCCACAAACAAAATTGAAGAACAGCTGTATTTTCTTTGAATTCTCTCTTCTGTACACTCAGTGATTACACCACCACAATATCCAACATACGCAAACCTCAGGGAAAGGTTAGTAGAAACACACAGGTGGGGGGGCCTCCCTGGTGGGGCAAGGGTTAAGGCACAACCTATGAAGCTGTGTGCAGCCTCTGCCGCACGAGTTCGATCCCCCAGCCAGGGAGCAACCCACATGGCACAGCAGACCTCTCCTGACCTGCCCGCTGCTCCCCTCAGCAGTGTATTTCAGTCAATCTGCCTGTTCTGTTCCGCACTCGTCTCTGGTGAATCTTCTCACCCCCCACACCTCTGACCTGTACCCCAGCTCTTATATGTATAGATAAATAAATCTTTAAAAAAAAAAGAAAGAAAGAAACACACAGATGGGATCATGGTGCTCTTAGTTCCTCTAAGAAATTGTCTCACAAAAAAAGCACAGGATATAGAACAACATAAGGATTCCTGTTACATACAGAGTGAGCAAAAAACAAACTAGCATTTTCTTTTTATATGCATAATGAGGAAACCTGCATGGATTACAGGGCCTTTGATGTACATTTAAAAATCAGGCAAGTTGTCTGTAATGCATTTTTCAAATAATTTGGAGTGCACTGATTAGTGTTGGCTTTGACATTCTTGCATGGTCACATGTCAATATTTTCGCTGTAGCCTGTTGATCTTATTTTTTTATGAAAATGTTTGGTTACCAAATAACCTTAGCCCAAAACTTTGATAATGAATTTTTAAGATGATTAGCTTTTTCCCAGTGTCCTTTTATCCCTCCTAGTTAGAGGCAATAGAGATTTGTGTAAATGATTAGCTGCCTGCAGCATATTCGTTTCTGTAATGTATTATCTTTAAGTATAGCTCTCATGAAAATATTTTCTAGACATCTTAACAAAAATTTCTCATAAGATAATTCTGCTTCTCCACTATCTTTCAATAAAATAAAATTATATTCTCAGAGAGGGAAAAATATAGGTGATAAGTTGAATATTTTTGACAAGAGAAGACTTATTTTAATGCCTAACTCTTTTATGAAGACTAGGAAGGTAGGAAACCGCAAATACCTATCAGTTCCTGAACTTGAGGATGGGAAGATAAGGATAAAAAAGGGCTCAAATCAACAATTGACCAGGAAGCAAATGTGATCAAAATGTTCCCTTTTGCCTAAGTAGAGCCACACAGAATGACTCCACACTTGGGTAGTTCCTCAGCTAATCCAGACTATAAACACTAGGTATTAAAAAAAGCTTGGAGCCTCCCCTGGTGGCACAGGCGGTTCAGTGCAGTGCTGTGAAGCTGTCCCCAGCCTCTGCAGCGCCGGTTTGATCCCAGCTGGCCGGCGAGGGTCCCACATGGCGTGGCAGGCCTCTCCTGTCTTATCCGCTGCTCCCCTCAGCAGTGTATTTTATCATTCTGCCTGTTCTGTTCCCCGCTCTGTCTCTGGTGAATCCTCTCACCCTCCCGCGCATCTGTCCTGTACCCGGTTCTTATATAAAATAAATGAATAAAAAATATATATATATAGAAGAGAAGAAAAAAAAAGCTCGACATTTAATTCACAAAATTTTAGTTATACTCAGGTATTATATTACCACTCTTGTGAGGGCAGACTGAGTCAGACACATACATACCTGGCACATGCATCTATACCTCTAAAACAGTATTTTTTACCTCTCTTAGTGGTGCCAAATAGTTTCTTAGGAAATTTTTTAAGAAATATATAGTCCCTTGTGCTCTTCTCTCCCCTATTGATCGTCTCCCTGCTCCTCCCCTGTAGAATTTCTCTGATTTATAGTTGCCTGTTAATTTTGGTTTTTTGTTATTTTTTTTCCTCATCCTTATTTGGTTCCCCTATATTCCTCCCATAAGTGAAACCATCCGATATTTTTCTTTTCCCTTCTGACTTATTTCACTGAGCATAATCCCTTCCAGCTTCATCCATGTTGCTGTGAATGGGATGAGTTTATCTTTTTTGATTGCTGAATAGTGGTGCACAGGTGAATTGGTAGTGGGAATTTTACAGGGACTACACCTGAGAAGAGAGAACAAACATTGTACAAACATGAACAATGTTATCAAATATATATAAATAAATATTTAAAAAGAAAAAAAGATTTTGTTTCATATGTAAATCAATTTTAAACAATGTATATAACAATAGTAAAAAGTGGATTACTCAAAATAGCTTTCCATTTTGGTTTGGGAATAAAAAGAAATGACTTGGGTAAAGATTGAAATAATACCATAACAAAATAAACTTTTGTCTTTGTAATTAAAAAAGATCATATAATGTGATCTTTCTATGAGATCAAGTTCCTCTACTGAATTTAAAAGTAATGTTTATTAATTCAGATTATTGATTGTCCATCAAAAACTATTTAACTCTTCTACTTCCTGGAATATTTAGTATTATTTCCCTTGGACCCTAATAATTACTTTTTACTTTTAGGTGCTCACCTGGTAGAGGTTATCGATTGCCAACAAGTGCCTTGGTGAACCTTTCTCATGGTAGTCGCTCTGAAACTGGAAATCAGAAGTTGACAGCCATTGTGAAACCACAACCAGCTGTGAATCACTGTTGCTCAAGTTCATCAGTTTCTTCTGGGCATTTGGGAGGCCTCAATCATTCCCCTCAATCACTTTTTGTTCCTACTCAGGTAAGAACTCATTTCTCTCCACCCCATTTATATGTCACAGACAGACTTTGTAAGTGGAAACTTAATCTGACTCAGGTTTCCTTTTTTTTCCCATAATTATTCATTTTTTTATTAATGAAACGCCATTGTTTTTAGTTTCGCTTTTTTTTTTTTAATAGAGGCATGTTTATTTATTTATTTATTTGTTTTGTTTGTTTGTTTTGTTCATACATGCACTGGGTACAGTCAGAAGCGCGGGAGGGCGAGAGAATTCACCAGAGCCAGAGCGGGGAGCAGAGCAGGCAGAAGGACCGAGGTACACTGCTGAGGGGAGCAGTGGGCGGCAGGAGAGTCTGCGCGCCATGTGGGACCCTCCTCTGGTGGTCGGGGAGCAGCCGGGGATCGAACCGGCGTCGCAGAGGCTGCGGGCAGCTTCACAACCCAGCGCTCAACCGCTGCGCCACCGGGGAGGCCCTAGTTTCGCTTTTTTATTTAAAACTTTTTGGTTCATTTTTTTCCAAAATATATGATTTCTCCCTTCTGTATTTTTCCCACCATCAAAGCACCTGTAGTCCTCTACCATAGTCCATTATGCTCTCCTCCCCACCTATTTTCTTCCTTACCTCCATTTGTTTGGTTTCTCTATATTCCACATGTAAGTGAAACCATGAGGTATTTTTCTTTCTCCTTTTCACTCACTTCACTTAGGATAATCCCTCACAGTTCCATCCATGTTGCCAAAATTGGCATAAGTTTATCTTTTTGATTTCTGTGTAGTAAGGATGTAAAATAAAAAGTAAATAAATTAATAGTTTTGGATTGAGTCAATTCCAGATTTGTTTTAATAAACTAGTAAAGAATGCCATTGAGGGCCTCCCCGGTGGCGCAGCGGTTGAGCGCTGGGTTGCGAAGCTGCCCGCAGGCTCTTTAGTGCGGGTTGGATCCCTGGCTGCTCCCCGGCCACCGGAGGAGGGTCCCACATGGCGCGCAGACATCTCCTGCCGCCCGCTGCTCCCCTCAGAGTGTACTTCGGTCCTTCTGCCTGCTCTACTCCCTGCTCTGGCTCTGGTGAATTCTCTCACCCTCCCATGCTTCTGACTGTACCCAGTGCTTGCATAAATAAATAAATAAATAAATCTTTAAAAAAAAAAAAAAAAAAGAATGCCATTGATAGCATTTTACAACTCTGTTATAAAGTTACAGTTGTATTAAAGAAGAAATTTACTTTCTTAAATAATGAGCATGAGTATGTCTTTATTTAGTTTTCAAACTAACATTTACAGTTTTTCTATAAGATATATATATACACACAGTGAAATATTATTCAGTAATCAAAAAAGATAAACTCATACCATTTGCAGCAACATGCATGGAGCTAAACAGGATTATGCTAAGCAGAATAATCAGATGGAAAAAGAAAAATATAGAATGGTTTCACTCTAGTTGGAATATAGGAATGCCAAAGAATTGGGAAAAAGACAAAACTTGCAAGCTGAGTATAGATTTGAGGCAAACAGCAAGGGAGGGAGAGGGAAGAGGTTCAAAACAGGGAAGAGCAAAAAGGAGTATGATGATGGTACACAGGTGCTATGGTGGTGAAATAATTATGGGGACTACACCTGAGGGGAGAACAATGATGTAAAAAAAAAATTAGAAAAAATAATTTTGAGATATAATTCACATTTAAAAATTAATTTTTTTCTTAATTAAGCTAAAGTCCTTTGAGATCTATGAAATGACATAATTTGAAAGGTAAAAGGGAGAAGACTATATTATCTTTATCAAAAACAATTTCCAAGTTTCCACTATGCTCTTCTGGGTGATTTCCTTTATTACATGTTATTGGGCACGAAAGTTGGATTATTTTGTGCAGGACAGTTAACTTTATTTAATTCCATGGTCCAAATCTTAACCACGCTTTTTAACCAAATAATACATGCCTATAATAATCCAATTAGAAATCACACTTAAGTAGATAATAACTAAGAAAGCAAAATTTTTCTCAAATCTCAGGTGGTGACTGTTAAACTTTTAGCATATTTTATTCTGTATGATATTGGTATTATATAACTAATATGAGAATTAATAGATTGCTTTTGTGTAAGATAATTTTAAAAATAACCCCATTAGATGTTAATTTGAATAAAATATCAATTATTTTAGAACACAAAAATATCTGTTGTTGGGGATATTGAGTCAGTGTAATATTTTATAGTATTTTTGTTTTAAATACTTTTGCTAAAATCATTCAAAATGAGTTACATATGAAGAAGACCATTTTCATTCAAATATATAGTATACTTTCATTATTAATGTACTGAGCTCCAGAAAAAAACCTTGAGATTTCAGATAATGAAAGTTAAATATCCTGTCTACCACTGAATAACTTTAATGATGAATTATTTAATTTTAATATGAATCCTTTTTACATGTTTCATTTTTACTTCGTTCATCAATCTTTCTTCATGTTCAGTTCCTTAAGAAACTATTTTGTGCTTTGATAGGTACCTGCTAAAGATGATGATGAATTTTGTAACATTTGGCAGTCCTTACAGGGATCTGGAAAGGCTCAACATTTTCAGCCAACTCTGCAAGAGAAGGTTTGCTAGACATTTTACAATTTTTATATTTCTCTGTTAAATATGTAATGATTAATTTTCTTCTAAACGTTTATCATTTAGAAATAACAGCTTTGATCATGAATTTTCATAATTCTTTTCAGTCAGATATAAAAAATTTTGTACCAGTAAGTGAGAAGATAGGTGATTTTTTTAATTATAAATCTGTTTTGAATTTTTTTTGTTCCTACAAAATAATTAGTACTATATTTAAAATTCAGCAAAGGCCTAATGCCACTCATTAGTTTATTGGTTTTCATTTCAGTATATAGTTTTGTGCTGTCAGTTGACTATCTTAAATATGAATGACCAAATTCACATTCCTTGATAGAGATTAAGAAGAGATTCTGCTAAAAAGGTAGACCAAAAAAGAAGAAAAGAAATAATTTCCTACTGTGTTTTTTGCTACTTACCTGTCATCTCAAATTGCTCATCAATTTCTGTTTTCTCAACTTTTTAAACCAGTAGCTTGAACATGAGGGTCTCATTTATTTTGATGTGTTCCAGTGATGCCAGTGTTCTCAAAACTAAAGAGGGTAAAATAGCAAAGGGAATTATGGTAGAATAAAAATTAAAAATGAGAGTGACAAAATACAGAGGTTTCCTCTTCCAATATGCTATTATATTATCCTTTCTAACTGTCATCTATAAAAGATTTTCAGACTCTCTTCACCTCTCTTATTTATTTGATACTGCTAATTCTTCAGGAGTACTTCACATTCATTCATTCATTCAGCACATATTTATTGAGTTCCTACCATGTGCCTGGCATTGATCTATGCAATGAGAATAGAACAATAAACAAAACAAAAATTCTAACCCCTTACAAAGAGAGGATAGTAAGATAAATAAGTACATTACATGGTGCATTAAACAGTAATACATGTTTAAGAAAAATTACAGAGACTGAACTTAGGGAATGTTGGGGAGGAGAGAGAAAAGTTTTGCAGTTTTAAATAGAATTATCTGGTCACATTTGAGCAAAGATTTGAGTGAAATAATGAATAGGGGTATGTAGATATAGAAGGGAGAGTATTGCAGATAAGGTAAAACCTTGTTTTCAGGACAATTCCTTGCATATTCAAGGAAAAATAAGACCATGAATCATTAGAATGATTTGTAGGAAATGGAGGTATTTTATAGCTCCTTACGGGTCTTTGGCTTTCACCAATTAATCCCAAAGAACCAGTAAATCTCAAGGGAGGAACCTTTATTAGGTATCACATTGTAGAGAGGGATCCTGGCTTTATGGAGTTGTAGGACTGGGTAATGGGGAGTTGTATTTTATGCTAGGCTATACTGGGGCATGTGCAGAAGCACTACATGCTTCTTCATATATCACATATCTCATTAGCATCTTAGGTCTCCACTCAGCTGTGTGTATAAAAGGCTAATAGCTGTGTGTATATATAGGTCATTTCTAGATCAGTCTTCTGCCATCTGCCTCTGTGAGGTCAGCAAGTTTCACTTGGTTCTGGGGCCATTACCCAAAGGCAGGAAGCTTCTGTAGGGTAAAAAGTCTATTTCTCACTGGCCATTGACTAGATTCCTGTAAAATTTAGGGGGTTCAATAAAAGGAAGGTTAGACCAGCAAGATCTAGTTCCAGGGGTCCATTTATAATAGTTAGAGAAATGACACATCAACACCATTAAGCTAGGCCATTATAAGGACATTGGTTTTTACTCCATGAAATGGGAAATCAGTGGGGGGTTTTGAGCAGCAGAGTAACATGATCTGATTTATCTTTTAATAAGATCACTCTGTCTGCATCTTGAGAATAGAATGTAGAGTGTAGAACAGAAATTAGTTTGGAGACTGTTGCAATCATCAAAGGGAAAGTTTACTTTCTAATCCCAGGGTAGCGGGAGTCTAAAAGAAGGGATCAAATTCTCAACATGTTTGGGAAAGATTGATCACCAGATCATGATGAATTGGATGTGGGGGCAAAAGAGAAGGAATAAAGGATGTGACTCTTTAGATCTGAGTAACTGAAAAATATAGATTGGCTTTTAACTGAGATTGGGAAGATTGCAGATCTAATAGGTTTGTAGATCAGGAGTTAAATTTTGGACATTGTAAATTTGGGATATATATTAAACATTCAAACAGAGATACAGAATTGGACATTTGAATGGAGATAAAGAATTGAACATTGAGTCTGAAGGTCATGGTTGATGTACAAGATGGTGTGTGTGTGTGTGTGTGTGTGTCTCCAGGGAAGTGGATATAGATAGATTTTTAATAACTTAACCATAGAGTAGTCGGTCTTCATTGAGTCAGAAAGATTAAGTGAAATGGACAAAGACTGAGAAGAAATGGCCAATGAGATAGGAGGAAAAGCAAGAAAGGGTGTTGTTACCTAGATGAAAAGTAAAGAATGAATGTCAAGGAAACAGAACAATCAACTATGTCAAATACATGCGTTGACCCAATTAAGATGAAAACTTAGAATTGACCATGTGTTTAGCACATGGTCATTGGATATCTTGTTGAGCAATTTCAGTGGATTGATAGGAATGAGAGACTGATTAAAGTGTGCTGAATAGAGAAAAGGAGAAGAGAAATTGGAGGCATAAAATATTCAAATTATTTTGAAAGCAATTTTTTCAAAAAGTTTTGCTGCAAAAGAAAACATTGCCCTGAATCCTCTCTTGCCTTTACGTATATGTTCACCTTCTTTAACCTTGCTTCTTCCAACCTTTCACTGGGGACTGTTTTCCCAAATTCTGTTTTCTTTTGCCTTTTGCCTGGTTGTTTAAGTGGTGACGTTGGCTCTTACTCTCTGCTGATTACTATACAATCTGTATCTCTGATTCCAATCCCTCGATCAAAATTAACTTTCTAGAAGAGAAAAATACAGAAAAATATATGGATGCCCTACTATCACCTCAGTCTCAAGATGTCTCAAAATTGACCTTGTCAAAAAACTCTTATTTCTAACACAGCCATTTTCTCGGGTATATACTCTGAAAAGCAAAGATAATTTTTTTTTTCTCTTTCTCTTTTATATTTTTGGTGATGAGACTCCAAATCCTTTTACTCCTTCTCAGTTCCCACAACTAAACCTTAGATTGTCAGCTCAGGCCTAGATTAGCCTCCTATCTGTACTTCCTGTGCCTTTTCTTTTTACTTTCTAATCCTACATAGTATTATCTGATTAACTCCCCTTAAGGTCCTTAGCCCCATGGCATATTTGGCAAAGTATTTAATTAATAAGAGCTTAGGTTTGAACTCTTTTTTTTTTTTTTTTTTTTTTGCCTTGAGACATCATGGTGTGATAAATCTGGTATGAACTCAGAATCAGGTTTTGTGACTCAAACTGAGTTAATCTAATTTTGCTGGACCTTCATGGTTTCATCTGTAGGATTAAGGTATTGGAGTTAGATGACATTTTAGGTCTTTTCCAGTGCCAAAAAGGTAATATTTTAATATTTTAGAGTATCAGGTTCCCTGTTTAGTACTACTGAGATCCAAACCCATCTCAAGCTAGTGTCTGAGACCTTCTATTACAAATTCTTATACAAAATATGTCCAACTACTTGGTAAAATCGCCTGTTCCAAGCAGATTAGTTTCTACTTTTCCTACCTTACAAAGAGATAATTCCCATGTCAAATTTTGTATTCTTGTTGTTCCTTCTATTTAGGATCCCCTTTTCTCTATCACTACTAAATTCCCCTAGATCTCTGTCAAGGTCTAATCATCTTGTTACTACCTGTTGCCTTGAGATAAAATTCGATACTTGATATTATATTTTCTCAGAATCTTCTGCATATATATCCTGTCATTGGGCACTCTCACTGTATCATGTTTTATCTGCTAAATGTGGCAAGAAGTATGGGCCACCACATATAACACTTATATCCAAGAAACATTTATAAGTACCCTGGTATTCATCTGATGAACAAATTATATAGAACTCACAGTGATAATTTTGAAAAAGAAAGAGACAGTATTCAAGCTTCTGGAAAAGGAAAAACTCGAGACAGTAAAAAGATCGGTAGTGGCTACAGTTTAGGTAGAGAGGGAAGATGAATAGAGCACACATTTTTAGGACACAAATATACTCATTATGATATTATAATGGTAACTATATGTCGTTATCTTTTTGTCCCAAACCATAGACTATAACACCAAAAATGAACCCAGCGTAACTATAGACTTTGGGTAATAAGGATGTGTCAGTTTTATCAATCGTAACAAACGTTCCGCTCTGGCGGAGGATGTTGGTACTGGAAGAACTTATGCTTTTGTGCAGGCTGGAGGCATGTGGGAAATCTCTTACTATCTTCTTAATTTTGTTGGGAATCTAAAACTGCTCTTAAAAAATAAAATTCTTTATGAGAAAAATTCAAGCATTTATTGTCAAAAGAAAATGTGACTAGTAGTTTTATCAAATAGAACAACCAAAAAAACTATACTCAAAGCCAGAATGTTTTCTTTGTAAACTCTGGCATGCTTTTTCTCTGAAATAGTATTGTGAACACTCAAATGTCAATCTCTTGTTATTTATCTCTGTAACCAAATCACTTTATTACATTTAGCCTCTATTTACTCATCTATGAAATGGAGTTAAAATATACTACAAATTTTTATGATTATGCAATAGCATTGTCATCATGATATTAAGATAATGGATACAAAGTACATCTTCAAATACCCTGCACATAACAGACACATACACACAGTTTATTGTTCCTTATGGTTTAAGGTTTCCTTAGCATCAAAATCCTCCATAATGCTTTGTTTAGCCCAAAATCACAGCAGCCACTATGCTATGCAGATAGAAATCCCTTATGACTATCCCTTGAACGTTCCTAACACACAGAAATCATGCATATTTAAAACTTTCTAATAGAAATTTTTTAAATAATAAATTCAAGAGAATAGTACATTAAGCCCACAGATATACCTTACCTTGCACATGTCCCATCCTATTTCTTCTATAATAACTATTCATTTCCCTCTCCCATTAGCCCCACAGATATAATTATTGTTGAAGCACATCCTGCGTGCTCTGTAGAGACTATTTCTGTTGTGGAAATAAAAATCATTTACCCTAAAATTTAATGTTTTTCTTAGTTTCTATATTAAATTCAAACAAAATTAGATTTAATTATTTTCTGCTGAAAATAGCATTTTGGTAAAATGCTTATTTTCTGTATATTTTGCAATCTGACTAAAGCTTAGAAAAATATCTGAGTATTGATCATCACATTAATAATGGTTATTTCTAGTTTGATGGAATTTTGAGTGTTTTTTTAAATTCTCTATACTTTCTTGTATATTCCTTAAAGTTTTTTCAGATGAACTATGTAAGTTTTATAAAAATAATAAATGTATTTAAAGTTGAGGAAAATAATTATAATACTGAGAGTTTAAATCATTTATCAGAATTTTAATTCTCAGGGTACAGTTCTACCTCAAGAAATAAGTCAAGTAACTCAACATCATAAATCTGGCTTTCATGACAACAGTGTTAAATGTCAGCAGAAAAAACATGACTCTCACAGAAAATGTAAGTTTTACATTAGAGAAGTATCTTGTGCTAACTGCACATTCTTATTTTTATTAACTAACAGCTTTATTGAGATTTAATTCAGATACTGTAAAATTTCATCCTTTAAAAGTATGCAATCTGGTTTTTTTGGTGTGTGTTTTTTTTAATTAAGTTTTACAACCAGTGCCATTTTCATCATCCCAAAAATAAACATTTGTAAGTATTAACAGTCAATCTTCTAGCCACTAACAACCACTTACTTACTTCCTGCCTCTATGAATTTGCCCTATTCTGGACATTTCTTTTATATGGAATCATGACATGTGTGACCATTTTTGAACTGGCATCTTTCAGGTAGGATGTTTTCAGAGTTCATCATAGTTCTCGTACTTATCAGTAGTACTATATCCCTTTTTATGGCTGGATAATATTCCGTTATTTGAGTACTACATTTTGTTTATCCATTCACTTGTTGATGAACATTTGAGTATTCCCATTTTGGAGCTTTAATGACTAATACTCCAAGAATATCTGTGTACAATTTTTTGTGTGAACATATTTGCAATCCCTTGGGAGTATATGAAATGAATGGAATTACTGAGTCATATGTTAAATTTGTATTTAACTTTTTGTGGAAAGACCATACTTTTCCAAAATGACTCTACCATTTGCATTCCCACCAGCAATATATGAGGGTCCAGTTTCACCGCATCCACCATAACACCATTTTTCTTTTTTATTATAGCCATCCTAGTTGGTGTAAAGTAGAATCTCTCTGTGGTATTCGATTGCAGTTCATTAATGTCTAATAAAGTTGAGCATCTTTTGCTGTGCTTTTGAGCTATTTGTATATCTGCTCTGGAAGAATCTCTAATCAAATATTTGCTTGTTTTATTATTTGTTTAAATTTCATTATTTTTTATTATTATTTATGATTCAGAGGTATAGAATCATATTCTTTAGGTGCACACCAGACCACACTCACCAAGGGACCCACTCTCCTCTACCACAGTCCATTGTGCACCCCCTCCCCAACTCTGTTCTTTTCCCCTTCCTTTCTGGTAGCTTCCATTGAACAGTCAAATTTGTAAGGTTTGTTGTTGATTAGATTTTATCTGACCTTTTGTTTCATTTCTCTGTATTCCACATGTAAGAGATGCCATTGGTATTTTTTTTTCTCTTTCTGCCTTATTTCACTTATCATAATCCCCTCCAGTTCACCCCTGTTGTCACAAATAAAGCATTCATCTTTGTTTTGTACCTGAGTTGTATTCCGTTCCGTATATATGTCATACTTCCATACTTCTTTATATATTCTGTATACTACATGCTTATCAGATATTTGATTTGCAAATATTTATTCTCATTCCATGAAGCATTGATGTTTTTAATTTTGATCAGATCCTTTTTTTCTATTTGTTCCCTATTTTTTATTGGACTGCTGTGCTTTAGGTGTCATATCTAAGATACCATTTACTAATCCATGGTGACAAAGATTTACATCTATATTATATCTTGAAAGTTTTATACTTTAAGCTCTTACATTTATGTGTTTTTCCCGTGTTGATTAATTTTATGTGGTACAAGGTGGGACTCATTTATTTATTTGTTTTCATTTTCCTAAGGTACAATACCTGATCAAATCACTACTTGCTCAAAACCTTTCTGTGATTGGTTGCCCATTGCCTACCAGTTTAATGTCATAATCTTCAATACCTTGCACATTATGTTCCCACCTCATTCACTTAAACTCTATTCCTCCTTACTCTCCTGAAGAACTGGTATACTTGGGGCTCTATGAACACAGAGCTTGCTTTCTGCTTTCATGTCTTTTCTCTATGATTTCCTTTGCCTGGAATACCTAGCCTTTTATTCTACCCTTTGAAGACCTACCATCCTTCAAGATTCAATTGAATGCCACTTTTCTTTCCCCTTGTTTGTGAATATCTCTTCCCCTCTTACCTAGATTATAAATTCCTCAATTTCAAAATCTCCTTGGAATTCAATGAACTTTTAACATAGTACCTTGTACGACAAATATTTGGTAAATGTAACTGATCTTCAGGAAGTTCTTTGATTCACCAAAATTTTTATTGTCTTGTTCTAGTTAAAGAAGAGTGCAAGAGTCCTAAAATTGACAGTCAGCCACAAAAAATGTCAAATAAGCAGGTAAGCTTTCTTAAAGTCAGATTTCTAGTAGTTTTTTATTGTAATTGGCACCTCTGTGTCACCTGTCTGAATTTTGCAGCTCTTTCAACCAAATCCATAAAGTGTATGGCTGGCAGTCATTTGGCTGGAAGGTTGCACAGCTTGAGTCCAGGATTTGTCATTGCAGTTACCTGAAATCTTGACCCTGCCATTTAATAGTTAAGAGACCTTGAGCAGTTTTGACCACCCTTAGCTTCAATTTCCTCATCTTTAAAATGGGTACAAAAATAGATCATTTAGTCTTTTAATACATACAGCTTTTGTATACATACAAGCATATGCACATATGTGTATATATATAAAATTTGAAGAAATATGTTTGTATATGCAATGAAAGTATATGGATCAGGGCCTCCTGGTGGTGCAGGGGGTTAAGCGCCGCACTATTAAGCCTCTGCAGTGTGAATTCGATCCCTAGCCAGCTTGGGAGCAACCCACATAGTGCAGCAGACATCTCCTATCTCACCCGCTGCTCCCCTCAGCAGTTTATTTCAGTCAGTCTGCCTGTTCTATTCCCCACACTGTCTCTGGTGAATCCTCTCACCACCTCCCCCCCTACATCTCTGGCCTGTACCCCACCCCTTGTATGCATGAATAAATAAATCTTTAAAAAAGGAAGTATATGGATCAATATAGTAAAGTTCATGGTTAATTATGTGAAGTTGGGTCCTGGGAAACTGAGGTCATTTATATTTTACATAATCTTAGCTGTTTAATAAGGAGTATATATACATTTTGTAATTGAAGAATGACAAATTTAATGTAGAAAACTTCAGCATGTATTCTTGTTATTTGAATTTTCTATATGCATATATATATTTTAAAAGTTTAAAAATTCAGTCTCTTATAAGCTAGTAATACAATAATTTTATCAAGAACATCAGAATATTTGGCACATAGTAGGTTTTCAGTAAATAGAACCCATTATTATTTAGATACCAGTAAATGGTTGAATTAAATGACTTTTAAGGCCCTCTCCTTCTGAAACTCCTGTGCTATAATTTCCTTGCTTCTAAAGAAAGAATTCATAAACTTTTGTGCTATTTTGGTGAAGCCTCTGGACTCTTCCTCAGAATATTTTTAATACTAAAGTAAAATACATAAGATTTGGGGGCAAACAGTTATATTGAAATAGAAGTACAGTTCTTATGGTTTATTGCCTGCATTCATAATTGAAGGAATGCTGAATCTTACTTAGATGTTAATGAAGATAAATAATTTTTTTCCTCATCCAGGTTTATAGGCCTCCTTTTTTCCTTATGATTTAAAAGGGGAAATAAAGTTTTCAGTTATTTATTTAGAACACTATTAAGTAGTTTTATTTGCTCTTTTAAGTTTTATTTGCTCTTTTATAGACATTTGGAGGGTCTGCCAAATGCAATATTAAGCTGCTGAAGAGAAACGAAAATGCTGAAGCCTCAGAAAACCAAAAGGTTGTGACTGGTTATCCAGGCACTAATGATAAGGTAAAAGACCATTCATTCCAGTTTCTCTTCCCAAATTTAGCACCTGAGAAGATGATTGGGTAAAAATTAAATGATTATTTTTGTACATAAAACTCCCAGCTTCCTCTGTATTCTTTACTTTATCTTCATGCACAAAATACTTATTCTTTTAGCCTAAACATGGAATTGAGAACTTTTTAGCATCTTTGAATATTTCCAAAGAAAATGAAGTACCATCATCTCATCATGAAGAGTCTCCAAGTGAAGAACATTTGTCACCACAGTCATTTGCTATGGTTTGTATTTTATATGAACTTTTGTAGTATAATTGTTGGCCATGAAGATATACCCCATGCAACCATTAAAACACTTTCCCCTATTGTGGACTGATGTGTTGCATCATTATTGTTATGCTGTGAGGAAAATCAGACTTCCTAGGCAGTTTAGCCATCTTTTCAGACTTTTGCTCCCTTGCTTTTCAAACCTTTCTGCTAGGTAGTTTGAGCAAAAGTCAAGTTATTGGTTTTCCTTACTCTCTATTTGAATGTAGTTGTCATCCTAATTTTTAACAGTTGAGCTCATTAAAAGAGGTATCAATAAGCTCTCCAATTAATGTTAACTTTTCTGCTCCTGCCCCCACCATCTCTGTACCAATCTTTTTCAAAACAGAAGGGAACGCGAATGCTTAAAGAAATTCTAAAAATTGACAGCCCTGATACTGTGGACCATAAGAATGAAATGAAACAGTTTGGTAATGAAGTCCCTAGTTGCTCTACTAGAAGAGATGAATATTGCCCTTCCTCCCAGCCTAAACAAAACAAGAAATTAAGTAAGTAAACTAAGCACTTTTTGAACTATGCACTTTTTAAAGATTAAACTTTTATTTTTAAAAGTGTAATTAACAAATAAATGTAAAATTTGTATACATGTCATTTCATATCATAACTATGTACACAATAGATTTATAGTCCTTTAATGTATTCTAATGAATACCTAAATTATACTATTATAGATACTCATTGTATAGATTCCAAACTTAGAAACATTTTCATATTCTGGGTTTTTTCCCTCAGTAATTCAAAAATGATTATATAACTTAGGCACATTACTTAACTTTCCTAAAATTCTGTTTTTCTTGTTTACTAAATAACATAACTTTTCAAATGACTGTTGTAATAAATATGGCTTGTATAAAGCAGTTTGTACTATATCTGGTACACTGTATGTACCAATAAGTGATAATAAAATTACTGTTAAACTGAACAATCATATAAATAGAAATTATAAAACCAATTAAAAATAATTAATGGAAGTGGACACTGGGTACTTACCTTAATTCTGTGAAACCTATAGCATAATTTAACATCTGGCACATAGCTTAATTTCAAATATAAATTTCAAATATAAATCATTATCCCTACCCTCTCTGTCTTTTTGCTGTAGTGTTTTGTCCTTATAATTATCTGCAAAAGCCTATTAGGAAGAATGATTAATACAAAAGTAAGTGGAAATAAAAGTTTCTCAAGAGATAAAAAATGTTTTGAAATAGGCAGACGCAAATTTATTAAGGATCAAAATCTGAAACAAAATCAGAGCCTACTTCTATACACCAGTGAATATTGGGATAATTATCTTAAAATTGCAATAGTTATTAGGAAATTGTCATAGTGACAGATATGCTCTTGAAATAAAACAAAATAATATTTTAAAATAAAATTGGGTAAGATGTCCCACTGTCAAAAACAAGTAACTTTATTTCAGTGTAGTGAAAAAGCTCTTATACTTTAGAGTCAGAACTCAAAATGCAGTACATATTATAGAGCTAATAATCTCTATGGCTTTGGGCAAGCTGCATAAATCTTCTTTGAATCTGTATCAGTAAGGTTTAAGTTCATTCTTCACCTCAAGAATGTTCCTATTCTATTAGTGAGTTTGTTAATCATAAAGCATATACACTTTCAGAATGTTTTAATCTACAATATAAAAACACTTAAAAGACTTAATTTCAGAAAAACCTTTTAAAGCATCATTTCGGAACAATGAAAACACTCATCCAAGTGTCTTAGAATGTAAGATGGAATTTGGAGAAGATTGAAGCCAAAGCTTCAAAACTTAAGAATTAATTGTAAATCAGCTCAAAAAGCCTCTCAAAATTTGAGTGGTTCAGATTTGGCCTATAACATAACTATAGAGTCATTAATCTCTCGAGTTGTTAATTTTTGACAGTAAGCTACTTATAATACTTAAAATATATATCTTAATCATGTATCATTAACCAATTATAATCATCATAAATTTTGAATTCTTAGTAACTATAAGCAATACTAAGTTATTTACTTCGTGGAATTTTTTTTTTTTTTTTTTTGCCTTTTAATAATTTCTTCCTTGCTATCCTGTGCAATCCTGCAATAATTGCATAGTTTGAGATATCATTTAAAAAGGTATGTCCTTTTTCTCTTTTTGGTAGCATCTTATATGAACAAGCCTCACAGTGCTAATGAGTACCATAATGTTCAGTCTATGGACAACACGTGTTGGCCTGCTCCCAGCCAGATCCCTCCTATGTCCACACCAGTAACTGAACTTTCTCGAATTTGTTCCCTTGTTGGAATGCTGCAACCAGATTTCTCCTTTCTTAGAACAGCACAGGTATGGTATACTATTGTTCCATTTACATAAGTTATTTAACACTGAGCTTAAATGAATTAACTGAAAATGTTTGTCTGGAAATAATATAATGGAGCTGATTTTTTTTTTTAAATGAGCAGTATAGGCTTATACTTCTCTCTCTGGATGTTCCATAACCAGAGCCCTCAAAAGAAGAACCTAGGCAACAGATAGTCTGGTGAAGTTTTGTAGACAGCTAGAGCTAGGAAATTTGATCTACAATAGCAATTGACAGACATTTTGGTCTCAGAAACTCCTTCCTCCTTTTTTTTGAAGACCCCAAACATTTTTTATTTTTCATTTTGTTTTTAGATGAAGTACTTTTTTTCTTACATTGATGTTAATTTTTGGACAGTATTTGATTTCCTCCCTCAGGTATAGTCCCATAATTCTCCCACCACAAAAGCACCCGTGATCCATCACCACTCTCCCTTGTGCTCTTCCCTCTCCTCCTTGGCCCCTTCTGCTTCCCTCCTAGTTGGTCAGCTTGTGACTTTTATCTTTTTCTGCCCCTTTGCCAAACAATCTTGTTATTAATATATAAAGAGTTCTTAATAAAGTACCATTACTTTACATTCTTGTTGATTTTTTTCACAGTATAAGATTTCCATCCTCAGGAGTGGTCACCATAGTTCTCCTATCACCAAAGCACACAGAGTCCTCCACCTTAGTCCACTGTGTCCTCGCCCCTTCTCCACTTTCTCCCCTCCCTTCTCTTCCTGGATGCTTCAGATCTATGGGCTTTGATTCTTTCCCAAACAACTTTTGTTTACTTGTTTTAGATCCATATTTACCATATCAGAAATTAAGGCTGAAAAAATTTTAATATTTATTGTTTAGTAAAAATAGCTTTTCAGAGGGCCTCCCTGGTGGCACAGGGGTTAAAGACACAGCGCTATTAAGCTATTGCCAGCCACTGCAACATGAATTCGATTCCCAGACAGGGAGCCAACCTACATGGCGCAGCAGACCTCTCCTCTCTCACCCGCTGCTCCCCTCAGCAGTGTATTTCAGTAGATCTGCTTGTTCAGCTCCCCACTCTGTCTCTGGTGAATCCTCTCACTCCCTGCACCTCTGACCTATACCCCATTTCTTGTATGCATAAATAAATAAATCTTTAAAAAAAAATAGTAACTTTTCAAAAAAAGTCAGTGAGAAGAATGATACTGCTCAACACTTTAAAAATCTGTTTCATCTCCAGTTTAATAGAAAAAGCTAAATTGTCCTATTTCCTTATGGTAATTTTTGGGGGTGAAATATACAAAGAAAACCTAACTTCACACAAATAGCTAGCTTAAAAAAGAGTATTAATAGCCTTTTCAGATATTTGTGGATTTTCTTTGATACTACGTTAAAACATTGTGTTTCTTAAAGCTGATTGCAGTGTAGAATCTGAAACTGTATCATAGACTTACTGTCTTTTGTATACTTGTGAGAAAATGAGAATGAAAAGCCCAAATAGTATCTTAACATTATGAAAAAAAATTGTGACTCAGGGATCCCTGGGAAGGGCCTCGGGGACTTCTGTTGTCCTGAGACTACCTTGAGAACCTACTAGCTTCAACAAAAAAGGTCGTTTTATCCTCTTTTTCCAGATTTTCTATCTATTCTTGCCCAAAATGGAAAGCAGAAATAAACTAATAATATTACATAAAAACTGGCCACCTTTTGGAAAAATAGGATTTTTTAAAAATCTTTTTATAAAAGAAAAAAGAAGTGTATTGTAAAGTTATAATTTAAATGTGAATATAAAATCTGCCAGAGCTTCTAAATCTTTTGGGGTTTAATAACTTGTTTTTTTCTGCAAAGAATGAGATACTAAATATTTTAGGTTTTATGGGCCAGTTGGTCTCTGTCAAAGCTATTCAACTCCACTGTAATAGTATGAAGACAGCTATATAATACATAATAAAATGAGCTTGGCTATACCTCAATAAAACTTTACTTAAAAAAGCAGGTGGCAGACCTAGTTTCCTAACCCTTAATATAAAGAAAAAAGTTTGGCTAGCTTTAATCTGCATCATTAGAATGCTTGACCCCCTAAGCTAACTTTCAGACCATTTTATAAACATTGAAAGAAAAGTCAATGATTCTAAAAGTTTTTGCAATGGTAATTCAAACTCTAATTGATAGTCCTTTAAATTCTTGATTTATTATTGAAATTATTGCTATGATTATTGAAATTATTCTATTTAGATTATGATTTGGGGGGATTAGGTGCATTTTCTAAATATCTAGCTTCATAGATAGTCTCTTTTCCAGACAATGACAGTTTGCCAGGTGAAATTATCTAATGGTTTACTGGTACATGGACCACAATGCCATTCTGAAAATGAAGCCAAGGAAAAAGCTGCACTTTTTGCTTTACAACAATTGGTAAGAAATGTCCATCACTTCCTTATTAAAATCTTAATTAATCTCTATAGATGTTTTTGTTGCATTATGTTATAACTTTTCAATGCCTCCATAGGGATCCTTTGGAGTGAATTTCCCTTTGCCTCCACCAATATTTCCAAATTATCCTCCTACTGTACCTCCTGGAACAATTCCTCCAGTTTTTCCCCAACCTACGGGTAAGATACTGTGTTTTTTATTTATTTACTTATATATATTATGTATATATTTGTATTGAGTTATTTTTAGAAAGTTCTTTAAAGAGGCATCATTTTGAGTAGAAAAAAAATTATCTAGATATGTAAGAATATAAGAAGGAATTATGAGTAGTAAACCTGAAACCAGAACTTGCACATTCTTCTAGAAAATGTCATTCCCTCCGAAAGTCTCTAGTGTAGCTAGAGTAGGATGGTTCTTTGTTCTGGGTAGTCCTTTATTCCCCCAGCATCTACCAGCAAATGAATTTGGGTTTGATAGACCTGAAATACACATTTTGGGGGAGGATGGGGGTTGAGAGACCGGTGAAGAGAACAAAAAGCAGATATGGTTCTGAAGCTATAGTTGTGAAAGAAATTGCCCTTGATGATGAAGTGTTTATAGAGCTTACTATGTGTTTCTTATATTCCCTTAAAATTGACCTCCTCTTTCAAACATAGTACCTGGGTTATCAAGCAAGTAACTGCTTCCTGTAACCAGTTGATGACTTCTTAATGTGCTGGGGGAATGGAAAGGCCACTGTGGAACAAGACTTTCTTTTGGTCAGGCTCTTTTATTGACTAATTTTGATTAAAAATCATGTAATTTCCTTGGGACTCCATTTTCTCATTTATAATAGACTATATCCAGGGTCTCTTTGAGACTAACATTTTGTAATTTATTATTCTAAGTCTTAAGTTCATTAAACATTTTATCACTTCCCTTCTATTCCTTTTTCCTAATAGCTACTCTCTTCTTAATATCCTCATTATTATCCTTTTTAAAACAGTAATGTATTTCAAGTTTAGAAGGTTCTGAGTGTGCTATATGCCAGGTATTACTCCACAAGCTCTACATATCTAGTCCTCACAATAAATATTAAAAAGGTTAAGATTGCTGATTAAACAAGTTATTTCTTCTCTTTGCCTAAACTATAATAAATTTAAATAGTAAATGATTTTAAAAGGACAATGATGAGAGAAGAAATATCAGTAAATTAGAGAGTTGAAAGAGTTTGTGGTAAGAAAAGCAATTGAAAAATTAGTAACCAATTTAGCAGAACAGATATAAAGTACAAACTGAGGTATCTGTAGAAAAGGATACAAATGAGCTGATGAACACAATGTACCTCACAATTACCAAGAGATTCAGAACAAAGAGAAATGTAAGGAACCTGGAAACAAAGATAATGTGGGAAATAAGGGGACTTCAAACACAGTTACAGTTAATATTCTTTGTGAAATAAAATAGTATTGCAACCAAAAAAATAGAATAAGAACATATGAAAAAAAATCACTGGAGAACAAAAATTAAGTCAAACTTTTAAAATTGTATAGGGAAAGACCTAGCATAGCCCAAAAAAAAAATCTGAGGAAAAACTGAATAAAAAAATGTGGAAAATAAACAAGAGGGGAAATTTAGAGAAACAGTGCATAGACACAACATTCATCCAGTTGGTGTTCTAGAAAAAGAGACCAGAGATAATGGAAATGAGGAAAGTGTTAAAGAAATCAGAGGTGAACATTTCCTCGTCCTAAAGGACATGTACTTCTAGTCTGAAATCACCACCAAATATGTAACACAAAGAATGAAGAGAGACACAGGTGGCCTTGAAATTTAGAATGTAAGGGATAAAGATGATCCTAGAGGTTAAAGAAGAAAGGGAAATACATATAAAAGATCAAGAATCAACATGGTATGCAGAGGCTAGATGCTCGAAAGCTATTGAGCACTGATACCTCTAAATCCTGAGGCAGGATTAGTTTCATCTTAGATTTCTCTGAATAGCCATACTGAATCTAGTGCTAAGGTAGAATAAAGACATTTTCAGACATGCACATTTACTTCTTATGCCCCCTTTCTTAAGAAGCTACTGTAATATTTGCTCCAGCAAAACAAAATAGTAGTTTTAAAAAGGAAAAAAAAAAAAAAAAAAGCCATGAGACTAAACCAAAGAAGACTAGTATGCTTAAGTAATGAATGGAAGTCCCAGAATGTTACAGGTATTGAAAGCAACGAGTCCCTATTGGAAGCACAAAGGGAGGTCTTAGAAAGTAAGATAATTACCTGTTATGTGGGTAGCATTTGGAAAAACATTAAGGATAGGTATGTAGAAGACTAGGGAACTTTGAAAAGAGAAGAAAAAGTTTTACAAGAAAATAAGAGTACCCTACTTGGCTTTGTAGTCATGGTATGCATCCGATCTCAAACCATAAACACTGCTTATATATTTAAACAAATATTGTAGTGTACTTACATTGGGAGGACAGGGCAAGTAGTGAGGGTAATTGAAAAAAATGTAATTTTCTAGGTCATAAGTTTCTAAGTAGCAGAACTGTCATTCAAAATTAAATCTGGGTTGGGATCAACATGGCAGCAGGGAAATGCTGTAAGTCCTCCCATTAAAAAAAAAAAAGTTAATAGGGAGGAAAAGTGGCAGGTCCCTGGGAGAACTGGGACACGGAGGATAAACGGGCAACTCTGGCAAACTGCCTGAAGAGGAAAATTGCCATAAAAGAGGACAAGAAGAGAGGAAAGCTCAGAACCCTGCTACCCTCCCCCACCCACAAAGTCGGCACTCTCCAACTAACAGAAAGGAGGAAAAAAAAAAAAAAAAAACCAACAAGAACAAACTACAGGTCAAGTGGGACACTGAGTAGAAAGGAAATATTTCAGGCACACACCCCGTAAACGGGAACTGTGGAGAGCCTTGCAGGAATCACAGTGGAGGTGAGTGAACGGCTCCGGGTGCCATTAGAGGAAAACAAGGACTCCACAGAGATCTACAAATAGCCCAAGGCCAACCGAGAACCACTGGGAAAAAGCACAGGTCAGCAAGTACTGATCTCTGGCGCCACCTCATGACCAGAACAAAATCACCAACTAGCTCATTCCCTGTTGGAACTGAGTCAATACAGAGGGAGGGAATTGTAAGGGACAGTGCCCAGCAACACAACATCAACACTCTGGTGGGGTTTTGGCCTACCAGTGCTGGTCTAAGGCTGGTAAACAGTTTCCCACATCTCTAAAGGAGCACTCCAAAGAGATGACCACCAACACCAGTGGCACAACGTCCCAACGCATAGAACTAATTGGAACGCAAACAACAGGAAGAAGAAAAAATATAAATAACCAAGCAAGCCTGCAGGAGAAAAACACACCACAAAAAGAAATACAGTCATCAGAGCTCAACAATGACATGGAAGAACTTCTCGGCCTATCAGATAGAGAATTAATGATCATCATGATTAAAAAGCAGTAAGAAGGGCCTCCCCTGGTGGCGCAGGCTGTTGAGCACAGCACTGTGAAGCTGTCCGCAGCCTCTGCAGCACGGGTTCAATCCCGGCCAGCTGGCAAGAATCCCATATGGCATAGCAGACCTCTCCTGTTGGGCCCACTGCTCCCCTCAGCAGTGTGTTTTGTCAGTCTGCCTGTTCTGTTCTACACACTGTCTCTGGTGAATCCTCTCACCCTCTTGCACATCTGGCCTGTACCCTGGTTCTTGTATGCAAATAAATAAATCTTTTTTTAAAAAGGCAGAAAGAAAACAAAAAGGAAAAAATGATTTGAGACAAATAATCACTGAACTGAAGAATGAAATTGAGACCTTAAGAAAGGAAAGAAAAGAAACGCAGGAGATTAAAAGATTACTAGAGGAGATAAGAACTTTGGTAAAAGCAATGAAAACAGAATCGATGAAATGGAAGAACGGATCAGTACTATTGAAGATACAGAAATAAAAAGAGCCAAAAGAGAAAAGGAGAGAGAAGTGCAAATGAAGAAGTATGAGAATACTCTTTGAAAATTATCAGACTCCACGAAGAGAGGAAATGTAAGAGTTATAGGCATTCCAGAAGGTGAGGAGAGAGACAAAGGAACTGAGAAATTATTCAAGGAGATAATTGAAGAAAACTTCCCAAGCATGAAAAAGGAGATGAATATAGACATACAAAAAGCGAGAAGAACTCCCAATTACCACAATGAAAAGAAAACTACAGCAAGACACATAACAGTAAAGACAAGGAAAAAATAATGAAACTGGCAAGGGGGAAGAAACAGATAACTTACAAGGGAAAACCAATCAGGTTAACTTCAGACTTCTTTGAAGAAACATTACAGGCAAGAAGAGAATGGAGTAACATATTCAGCAAACTTCAACACAGCAAATGCCAACCAAGAAAACTTTACCCTGCAAAGCTCTCCTTCCTCTACGAAGAAAAAATATCGACCTTCTCAGATAAACAGAAACTCCAGAAATTCATTACAACTAAACCCCCACTCCAAAAAATTCTACAAGAAGTCCTAAAGCCAAAACCAACAGAGGAATGAACAAGAAGAACAGAATAAAGCAAGGAATAAAATCACAAAAAGAAAAAAAAATGGCAAATACAGATACCAAACAAAAGACAACAAATAGACATCAACAAAAAGACACAGAGTAGCAGGCTGGATTAAAAAAGCAAAATCCAACCTTCTGCTGTCTCCAGGAAACACATTTAATCACAAAAGATAAACATCGACTGAAAGTAAAAGGTTGGAAAACAATCCTAAAAGCAAATGGACCAAAAAAGAAGGCAGGAACAGCCATACTTATATCAGATGAAATAGACTTCAAATTCAAAAAGGTAAAAAGAGACATAGATGGACACTACATTATGATCAAGGGGACAATAGATCAGGAAGATATAACACTCATCAACATATACTCACCAAAGGAAGGGGCACCAAAATATATTAGACAATTATTATCAGCTCTGAAAACAGACATTAAAGAAAATACACATATAGTGGGAGACTTCAACACCCCACTCTCACCAATGGACAGATCAATGAGACCAAAAATAAACAAAGACACTAAAGCCCTAAACAAAGACATAGAACTCATGGGCTTAACTGACATCTATCAGACACTACACCCAAAAAATCCGGGTACACATTTTTCTCAACTGCGCATGGATCATTCTCCAGAACCGATCACATACTGGACCACAAGACAAACATCAACAGATACGTGAAGTTCAAAATCATTCCAACTATCTTCTCCAATCATAAAGGCATCAAGCTAGAAATAAATCATGAAAAGAAAACAAGGAACCCTCCCACTTCATGGAGATTGAAATCCATACTACTGGAAGACCACTCGACTAATGAGGAAATCAAAGAAGAAATTAAGAAATACTTTGAGTTGAAAGACGAGGAGGATACCACTTTCCAGAATGTATGGGATGCAGCAAAAGCAGTAATAAGAGGAAAATACATAGCAATATAGGCTCACATCAACAAACAAGAAAGAACTCAAAGAAACAACCTAATCTCACATCTCAAAGAGCTAGAAAAAAAACAACAAAAAAACCCTAAAGCCAGTAGAAGAAAGGAAATAATAAAAAATCAAAGCAGAAACAAATGAAATGGAAATTTAAAAAAAATCCAAAAGATCAATGAAACCAAAAGTTGGTTCTTTGAAAAAATAAACAAAATAGACAAACCTCTAGCCAGGTTCACAATGAAGAAATGGGAGAAAACACATATAAACAGGATTATAAATGAAAGAGGAGAAATCACAACAGACTCAGTAGAAATCAAAAGAGTAATCAGAGATTACTATGAACACTTACATGCAAACAAGTTCAACAACCTAGAAGAGATGGACAAATTCCTAGAATGATATAATCATCTAAAGCTGGACAAAGAAGAAATGAACAACTAAACAGACCAATTACAAGCAGTGAAATTGAGGCAATAATCAAAGCTCCCCAAAAACAAAAGCCCAGGCCCAGATGGCTTCACAAATGAATTCTACCAAACGTCCAGCAGTGAATTAGTGCCTGTCCTACACAAACTTTCAAAATATTAAAAAAGAAGGAATACTACCAAATATGTTCTACAAAGCCAACATTACAGTAATACCAAAATCAAACAAAGACAGCACAAAAAAAAGAAAATTCCAGGCCAATCTCCCTAATGAACACTGATGCAAAAATTCTCAACAAAATCCTTGCCACTGTTGGCAAGGATTGCATGGCAATCCAATGATCCTTGCCACTGTTGGCAATCCAATGAGGCATCAAAGGGATAGTATACCATGATCAAGTGGGATTCATCCCAGGGGCACAAGGATGGTTCAACATATGAAAATCAATCAGGGTAATCCAACACATCAACAAAAAGAAAAATAAAAACCATATGATCATATCAATAGATGCTGAGAAAGCATTCGACAAAGTCCAACATCCATTTTTGATGAAGGCCCTTGAAATTCTTGGGATAGAAGGAACATACCTTAACATGATGAAAGCCATATACAACAAACCCACCGCCAACATTCTTCTCAATGGCGAAAAGCTGAAGGCCTTTCCTTTAAGATCAGGAACAAGACAAGGATGTCCACTCTCACCACTGCTCTTTAATATAATGCTGGAGGTCCTGGTCAGGGCAGTAAGACAAGAGAAAGACATATAAGGAATCCAAATAGGGAAAGAAGAAGTAAAACTGTCACTATTTGCAGATGATATGATAATATACATAGAGAACCTTAAAAACTCCACAGAAAAACTACTCAAAATAATCAACCAGTTCAGTAAAGTAGCAGGATACAAAATCAACACGCAAAAATCAGTAGCCTTCCTATACACAATCAGTCTGAAGAAGAAGAAATCAAGAAAACCATCCCTTTTATAATTGAAACAAAAAAAAAATAGAATACTTGGGAATAAACCTAACAAAAGACATGAAAGACCTATACAAAGAAAATTATAAAACATTGTTGAAAGAAATAGAAGACACAAAGAATGGAAAGACATCCCCTGCTCATGGATTGGAAGAATTAACATTATTAAAATGGCCATCCTCCCAAAAGCAATATACAGATTCAATGCTATTCCAATAAAAATCTCAACGACATTCTTCAAAGAAATTGAACAAATACTGATGAAATTCTTATGGAACCACAAAAAAAAAAACACGAATAGCCAAAGCCCTGCTGATGAAAACAAAGGAGAAAGGAGGTATCACACTTTCAAACTTCAAGCTATACTGCAAAGCCATAATAATTAAAAGAGTTTGGTATTGGAACAAAAACAGACACACAGACCAAGGGAACTGAATAGAGAGCCCAGAAATAAAGCCACACTTACATGAACAACTAATCTTTGACAAAGGAGCAAAGAATATGCAATGGGACATGGACAGTTTGTTCAATAAATGGTGCTAGGAAAACTGGACCTCCACATGCAAAAAAATGAATCTAGACCACTACCTCTCACCGTGCACAAAAATCAACTCAAAATGGATAAAAGAACTGGACGTAAGACCTGAAACCATAAAATGTATAGAAGAAAATATAGGTAAAACACTACAAGACATACATCTCAGAAACATTTTTTTTTTTTAAAGATTTTTTTTTTTATTTATACAAGAACCAGGGTACAGGCCAGATGTGTGGGAGGGTGAGAGGACTCACCAGAGATAGAACAGGGAATAGAACTGGCATAATACACTGACAAAATACACTGCCGAGGGGAGCAGTGGGCTCAGCAGGAGAGGTCTGCAGCACCATGTGGGACCCTCTCCCGCTGGCTGGGATCGAACCCGCGCTGCCAAAGCTGCAGACAGCTTCACAGCATGGTGCTCAACCGCCTGCACCACCAGGGGAGGCCCATCTCAGAAACATCTTTAAAGACTCATCCCCCAAAGCAGTGATAGTGAAGGCAAAGATAAACACCTGGGATTAAATCAAACTGAAAAGCTTCTGTACAGCCAAAGAGACATTAACCAAAACAGAGAGACACCACACTGATTGGGAAAAAAATCTTTGCACTCCATTCAACTAATAAGGGACTGATCACAAAGATATACAAAGAACTTACAGGGCTCAACAAAAACAAAATAAACAATCCTACCACCTTACACCAGTAAGAATGGCACATATCAAAAAAACAAGCAACAACAAATGTTGGCGAGGATGTGGTGAAAAAGGGCCTCCCCGGTGGCGCAGCGGTTGAGCACTGGGTTGCGAAGATGCACGCAGTATCTGCAGTGCCGGTTTGATCCCCAGCTGCTCCCCGGACACCAGAGGAGGGTCCCACATGGCGCGCAGACCTCTCCTGCCGCCCGCTGCTCCCCACAGCGGTGTACTTCGGTCCTTCTGCCTGCTCTGCTCCCAGCTCTGGCTCTGGTGAATTTTCTCACCCTCCCGCGCTTCTGACTGTACCCAGTGCTTGTATAAATAAATGAATAAAAATTAAATCTTTAAAAAAAAAAAAAAAGGAACTCTCCTACATTGCTGGTGGGTGTGCAAAATGGTCCAACCACTGTGGAAAGCTGTCTGGAGATTCCTCAATCTACTAAAAATGGAGCTACAATATGATTCGGCAATTCCACTCCTAGGGATCTACCCGAAGGACACAAAAACAATGATTCAAAAGAGCATCTGTACACCTATGTTTATTGCAGTACTATTTACAATAAGTAAAACCTGGAAACAACCCAAACCCAAAAGTAGATGACTGGATCAAGGAGATGTGGTACATATACACAATGGAATATTATTCAGCAATCAAAAAAGATAAACTCATGCCATTCGCAGCAACTTGGGTGGAGCTGGAAGGAATTATGCTCAGTGAAATAAGCCAGAGGGAAAAAGAAAAATATTGGATGGTTTCACTTACTTATAACAGGAATATAGGGGAACCAAATAAGACATCAGTGTAAAAAAAAAAAAAACAGTACAAAACACAACAAAGCAAAAACAGAATTATAAATCAGAGACATACTGCAGGGGAGGAGGGGGAGAGAGATTAGAGGGAGGGAGGGAGGAGCACAGGGATGATGGTGCACAGGTGCCTTGTAATGATGGTGCACAGGTGCCTTGGGGAAGGAAATTATATGGGGACTCAATCTGAGGGGGTGGGGTTAAACAAATATTGTTTAATAAAATAAAATAAAAAAATAAGTCTGATTCCAAAGCCCAGGACTTTGTTATTATACTGACACTCCTTTTGAAAATGAACCCAATTTTTATATATAAAATTAATTTGAAGTAATTAGAATGTGTAGGTTATATTTTCATCCTGGAATTTGTGCTTGTGTGATTCATAGCACTAAAATATGATTATTCTTTCCTCATCCAAAAATTTAAGTTGCTACATTTTAATGGCTTTATACTAATTTATAGGTATGACTGGCCTTTTCTCTTTCCGAAAAGGTTTGAACACAGAACATATCTTCTTCAGTGGTAATATGGTGGTATCTCAACTTTCATTGTTTAATGCAGTAGTTTCTAAATACTGTACTGGTATTGACTGTCTCCATAAGAATCACCTGTGGAGCTTGTTAGCAATACATATTCCTGGGCACCTTCAACTCTGGTTTACTAAGACTAAGGCCCCGCCCAGGTATCTATATTTCTTAAGCTCCCTAGTTGATACACAAATCAGATTTGAAAACCACTGGTTCAATATACTTTAGTAAGAAACAAAATGTCAAAATTTTAAAAATCTTTGAATTGTAAGTATTAGAATAGAGAAAAGAAAGTGTCTACATGTCATATGAAAGTGATCAGATTTCAATACTTGAGCTTGTTTGGTTTTCTTGTAGGCTGGGATCACTATGGAAGCAACTTAGCATTGGGGGCAGGTGAGATCTTTAAGATTTCTCTCTTTATGCCCAGGTTTTTCTCCTCCAAGGACAGTTTCGTATCTCCCCTTCTTTTTTCAATATTACTACAAATATTCCTAAAGTTCTTATCAGTACGTAGTACTATTGGCCTTTGTAGAACAGACAGCATAATGATAAGTTGACTTCTGTATATAGTTCATGGGGGGTGGAGGGGCTTATAAAGTTGAGTGGTGTACATAAGGTTAATCATAAGTCAAGCGTATACCCTCTGTCAAAGCAGAAAGAAAAAAGTCAAAAATGGTAGCAGAAGGTGGTCCTAAATTTCAGGGCTTTGATGATACCATTTTACTGAAAAAAAAAATCCATGTTTTTAACAGCTAATATAATGCCTTCATCACCTCATCTCTTTGGTTCAATGCCGTGGGGACCACCAGTGCCAGTTCCTGCAAAGCCTTTCCATCATACTTCATATTCTGGGAGCCTGCCCATGTCTGGGACAGTGCCAGGTGGTGTGCACAATCAGTTTATACCACTACAGGTGAGACCTGGAAAAAGAATTATTATATTCCTAGAAGAATTTTTTTTTAAAGATTTATTTATTTGTTTGTTTATTTATTTATGCAAGCACTGGGTACAGTCAGAAGCACGGGAGGGTGAGAGAATTCACCAGAGCCAGAGCGGGGAGCAGAGCAGGCAGAAGGACCAAAGTACACTGCTGAGGGGAGCAGCGGGCGGCAGGAGAGGTCTGCACACCATGTGGGACCCTCCTCTGGTGGCCGGGGAGCAGCCGGGGATCGAGCCGGCGCCGCAGAGGCTGCGGGCAGCTTCGCAACCTGGTGCTCAAACGCTGCGCCACCGGGGAGGCCCCCTAGAAGAATTTTAATCATCAAAGACAATTTGTAAAAATTTGTTTATTCACTAATTGCTTATTTAGTGCCAACTAGAAGCCCAATACTGGCCGACCCGAAGTATTGAAGATATTTTATAACCTGTGGTGACCAGTCTGACCTGAATCCTCCTATCTGAATTTGTATTCTAGTAATTATAATGGCTGGTGGCCTCCTTGGTGACCTAGGGGTTAAGTCTCAGCGCTATCACCGCTACAGCGTGAGTTCGATTCCCTGGCCAGGGAGCTAATCCACATATCGCGCAGCAGACTTCTCCTTTCTCTCCCTGTTTCCCTCAGCAGTGTTTTTTCAGTAGATCTGCCTGTTCTGCTCCCAACTCTGTCTCTGGTGAATTCTCTCAAACCCCTCCCAACCCTTCCTCACCTCTGGCCTACGCCCCAGCTCATCTATGTAAAAATAAATAAATAAATAAATGGCTCAGGTAATGACCTTTTGTAACACAGTGATTTAAACTCAGGCATATATACATATATATATATATATTTGAGCTCTGAGAGGTTTTAAATATCTTACTCATAACTAAATTCCTTTTATTTCTAAAGTCTGGTTTGGAAATTAGAAACAGAATTCACGAGTCAGCAGTGGTTGACAAATTTTTAACAGCATAATTCGTAGTATTTTCTGACACTAGCTTCTTTTACCTACATTGTTGTGATGATTTTTTATTCCTTAAAGGTTACTAAAAAAAGGGTTGCAAACAAAAAGAACTTGGAGAATAAGGAGGCCCAGAGTTCTCAAGCTGTGCCACTTAAGACGAATGAGCCAGGATCATCTTCTGATGTCACCAAAGCAGTTCCACAGGAGAGTTCATCCACTTCCTTAAAGTCTCCACAAATTACTCAGCCTGCACCTTCTTTTCAAGTTGAAGCTGCCTCTCAAGGCCATAGTGTGTCTCACCATAAGTCAACACCAAGCTCTTCTTCAAGAAGAAAATCAAGAAAACTGGCTGTCAATTTTGGAGTTTCTAAACCTTCTGAATAAATTTGGTACTTGGAATTAAATTAATTTCTTTACTTTTCCACCCACCTTTTTATAAATCCATATTTGTGTCTCATAAAATATTAGAATGTGCTATTTTAGAATGTGTTTCAATTGAAAATTTTTTTAGTTTTTTAGTTGTCAGACATTTTTCATGCTATCAAATTGTGCATCTTGAATATGTACAATTTGGTTTACATCAATTATACCTCAATAAAACTGTAAAAAAAGACTAAATTAAACCATATCTGTATGTCAGGATAGTAATATTAAATAATATTAGTGGACTATAAAATTGTAAAATATACCAATCTAACCATTGGCCTATCTTTAGATGCACCCTGAACTATGAATTAGGCATTATATTGCAATAAACATTTTAATACTATCATTGAGGGATAATGGAGCATGAAAATTGAGACTCAATTATAATTTAATGAATGTGGATTTTATTTCTTTTTAATGATGTAACAAAATTGTCAAGAAAATAGCTTTTATTTATAAGTATTTTAATTTATATCCTGTTATCTTTGAGGTTCCTTTTCCTTTAGATCTGCTGTGAAATGATCACACTTGTTGTGGTGCTGCAAGTTTTGCTTTATTCTAAATTTTGTACCAAAGCAATTTTAGAATACTGATCACAATATTTCACTTATCTGCTTAGAACTATAAATAGCAATCTAGATTTAAGTAATTACAATTTTTTAATTATTTATGAACCAGCATTAGTAATTTGTAATAAAAGTTTCAAAATCTACAGGGTACAATGATTCAAATTTATCTGATAGAATAAACTATAAAATATTAATCATGTTGTTAACTAAAATAAATTGTGTTGTTCTCTTGTATAGCTTTTTACCTGCTGACTTAAACATATATGAGAGTTCCACTGTTGGTCCATGTGTTGTACTTCATGGGACTGATGAAATTCTAAATTATTTAAATTCCAAGGTGTGCTATAATACAGGCACAATCAATTTGTGATGTATATTATCTACATGGCAAATAGCTGTCTCATTCTTATTTCATACATTTAGTTTTATGCTGAACTGTTCAGTGACTAGCATTTTGTCTTTGCATGTCATGTGTGGTTGTGTATTGTTTAAGCAGTGGCTGTTGAAATTATTTTAGATTTTATGAAAATTTCTCATTGGTACCAGGGCCTGAGTTTTTACACACACACAGATATCTGTATGTGTATACACACACACACACACATACACAGAGAGAGAGAGAGAGCTATTTATCCTTTAGTTTTTGTGATATGCTTATATTTTTAAGGAAGTAAGTTATCATACTTTTTAAAAGGTAGGAACCACAATCTTTATATGGAGCTGCTTATTATTATACCCAGTCTCATTTAGTTTATTGAAAACTCTGCCATGAATCTTAAAGTAGTCTGTTTGTTTTCAAAAGTGCTGTATTAAACTAATCGGATTCCTTTCTCTAACTGCTGATTCCAGAGTTTCTCTAATTGTTAATGGGATATTTATATATTAGTAGTGCCTTTAGTTTACAAGAGATAAATGTTCGTTATCTGTCATTTATTATAGTCATGTGAATTTCTGTTATTTTCTTTTATATTTCTAGGCTCAGATGTTGGATTCCCAACATTTCCTTATTGGGAGTATGTATCCATTTCAGTAACTAGGCTCAAGTAATTCTCAGTGTTTGTTCTTACTGCCTCACAAACTCAGTCTTAAAAGGAAGCATCTGTTATGGGAATACAGTACCAAAAAAAGTGACAATGGTACGTTAATAACCTCTTACTACTACAGTGCATAATATTTTTCACCTCATGTAACTGTGCGAACTTCAGAGTTCAAGAATTGCCTCTTTCTTCACTTCTTTGAAGCCATTCTATAAACAGTGTACAGCCCATTTCTCTTTTAGAGCACAGATGAAGGAGCACATGAGATCTTCTGAAAACTCCAAGAGAAATTTCAGTTAACATAGTGCCACTGCGCTCATTAGGATATTTCCGCAGTGTTCAAGCACAGCAAGCTGACAGTTCTGTATGGACAGGCAGTAAAAGCATTTTTGTTCCTTCTCTTTTTAAAAATGTATTCTTCTAAAGTTCAAGATTGAAGAGGGATCAAAATAGGGGAGAGCTCCACAATAACTAGATAATGGCAGGCGCTACCTATATTCTTTTCTCTTTGTAGACCTGTTCCAAGTAAGAGCCTAAAATCAAGAGATATGCCCTCCCTATGGAGGATATAAGAGGCAGAGGCTCTTATTATAATCTCAGGAGACTGGATCCACTGATTATCATGCCTACTGTAGTCTAGTGTACCTCTAAGAAATAGTTGGACTTTAGGAAACTTACATTTTTCACTTTTGGATGGGGCAGTCAGACCATCCCAATAATTAGAAATATGCCCACCTAGCATTGAATCTCCTGTGGACTTTCTGTGAAAACTATGAGTTACAATGAGGGACAGAAAATCAGATTGTCCAATTGTTTCATGTTTCATATAACTAGAGCACTTATATCTATTTAATCCTTCTCACGGAAACATTTCTGAATATTCTTTGAGTAAATTTTCTTTTTTTTTTTTTAAACCAAATTAAGTGAATTTTGAAGATTTATCCTTCCAGGCTCATTGTTTCTTTTCACAATTTCCTATATTTCCTGGGTTTTATAACTTAACAGGTAGGCTATATTGATTTAAACATCGTGTAGACTGATGTCTTAAACATCTGACTCAATTGCATGAAAAATTAATTTCACCTCTGTGTACCTTGGTTTCAGTTTGAGACTTTTCTTGCTTTTCAGAGGGATCAGTACTTCTAGAACTAAAAAGATGTTTATTTTTTTAGATTTATAAAAATTTATTAAAAGCAGAAATTCATTTCATCTATTCCATGAGCAGCTATACAGCTGTCTGCAAGGACGAAGAAGTCTTTTTTAAAATCACATCTCACTATCTCAATTCTAAAGGTTAACTTGGAGTACACAAAATTAAAGAGATGAGAATTTTTTCCCCGTTTTTGTGATCAGATAATTGGCTTTGGTTTTAGGCTGGTAGTTCCAAACTAATCTGAGTTCTTAGTTTTAAGAGGAGGGGGCTGAGATGGAGATGATTGAAAGAAGGAAACCAGTTGTGACATACCTAAAATCACTGCATTTTCAAACTCTAATATATCTTTCTAGCTCAAGGAAGTAGATAAAGTGCAGGGTCTTTATTATTCACTCGCTTCTAATTCAATAAATCATAAATTTTCATAATGATTGTCTTATGTTTATCATAGCATGGCTGGAGCTGTCCATTTAAAGATGTTCTAACATGCTTTGTCTCATTGTTTAGAGCATGTTTTTTAAAGCAAATGTGTACAATTTCTCAGCTTTTGAGCTTACTGTACTATATTTCATAGTACCATCTTGCTTCCAAATTGTGGTTTTATTATAGGAAAGAAATAATTTATTGGAAAGAAGTAATTGTAACAGGCATTCTCTATTAAAAAAACAAAACAGAGCATCCTTTATCTTTTTTCTGGAGAGAGTGATAGTGGTCAAATTCGCAGTATTCTTTATGTACATTTTATAAGCTTTGTCATGAAAGTCCTTTTTTTATAGAAGCTTCCTTTCCTAGTCAGGATAAGGCTTAAATTTATAGAAAGGGAATGTTTTTTTCAGACTGGCCTGGTTCGTATTTCTCTCAGACCCCTGCATCTTCCAACAGAGATTAGAAAGAGACACTGTTGAAACAAACTGGCAATAGGGCCGGGCCAATAGACAGTTTCATTACTGTACTGAGTTAACTCTGACATCACAGATTTAACAATGTGTAAAATAATTTGGATAGTTAAGAATGTCAGCAATCCATTGCTGCTTTTGTGTTGGTTTGTGTGTGTGTGTATGTCAGTGAACCAACAATAATGCCTTGCTCAATCAATGCATTTAGCCATCTCAAGTGCAATTTGTGATGGAGACTCTGGTTTCCAATGTTTTACATAGTTAAGCCAATAAAAATTAATTTTCTCCCACAGTCCATCCATTGCTATTAATTACTTCAGCAATTGGTATACTATTGAATTGCCCACGCCAAATTAAGTTTCTGTAGATGTTTTAATAATTTGAAGGAAAATTCTCATACCATTTCTCATGGAGTAATAGGAATAAGAATTTAGTACACAGTCTGCTTTACGTTCTTTTTATTCCTTTCTTCCCCATACAGTGAAGAGACTGTTTTTGTTTGGGGTTTTTTTTTCACCACAAATCTTTTACGTTTTTTTCTTGTCTGCAACCAGTTGATTCTTTGAGTGTTTTCATCTATCTTGACATATGAATAGTATTGTGATATATCATCAATGTATTCAACATTTTGATGATTTGAAAATAGAATTAAGTGTAATTCATATATAAATTCATTTCTCACATAACTTTTATAAGTAACTGGAATTTTTCATTAGATCTTATACAGAGCAGTATTTTATTAAAAGTTCAAAAGGGAAGACTTTTATGTGCTCATTTTGTAGTTTTTTTTAAATATCTTTGCATTGTCTGCAATTAAAATGTTTTTAACTTGAAATGTACTCAAAATGTATTTTTATTTTTACGTTGTACATTTATAGATTTCTAGCATGTAGTTAGCCTCAAAATATTGTGCAAAAGGATTTTAAAACATAAAAGTCACTCAAAGAGTTTGAACATCTATACATGTTAAATGCTACATGAATTTTAATTAAACACTTGAGAATGATTTCTTGTTTCTTCTTGTATGTCTGCCTTAATGTCAACAATAGAAACATCACAGCATTCACTTAAACCCCATATCATATTATATCTCTATTTTTAATCTATGTCATTTAGAGTAAACTGAAACAGCATGGTTGGTGAAAAAAATCTGAATTGTATATGATGCGAAAAACCTCTTTTTCATATTGAATCAGTCCCTACTCTACAGGTCTTACAGAGCTCCTGTGCCTCACTTGAACATCTGGGAGGCACTTTTTTTTCTTGCTCTTCTTCCTATTCCCTGTTATGATCCACTCTTTTCTCCCATGCAGAGGAAGTTTTTTCAGAGCTACATGGGAGGAGGCTTTAAATCTTACTCATAAGACTCAGAAATTTACAAGACTAAAATCTCACTAATATTGGTTATATCTCACAATATATCTAATAAAATGTTTTTTCAAAGTAGTGGTGGGAAGGAATTGGAAAGAAGGGGTTAAAAATAGGAGAAAATTTCTTCCTGTTATATCTGCTTCTAGTTGTGCCCCATAAACTTGAGATTATTTCCGCCGTTGAAATTTACTCAAGACCACAAAGACTGGTCACGATCTGATATATGATTTG
Source organism: Talpa occidentalis (assembly GCF_014898055.3). NCBI lineage: Eukaryota > Metazoa > Chordata > Mammalia > Eulipotyphla > Talpidae > Talpa > Talpa occidentalis. Next base: position 95,463,301 of record NW_023604295.1, read on the forward strand.
GCCACTTTGATCCAGCAGGGTTACCAATGGATACTGAGCTCTGTTTTCAGTCTTCATTCCCCAGACTGCAAACTCCCCACACTGAGATCCTGACCAATCACCCTCATCACTGAAAATCTCACTGGCTCACCCAAATCTTGGTGCCAATTTTTTTTATTTGAGAATTAAAATTAAACCAAAGCCCACTTGAGTTAGCTTAAGAAATTTGTTGTAGGACTATGGGGCAGTCCCAGAGGATCCCATCCAGCAAGCACAATCACTGAACCTTACTCAGGGTGTCACCTGATTCACTCTGTCTTCTCTTCATGGGGTCTGGGGTGTCTGACTCTGTAGATCAGGCACTCGCTAACTCATCTTGTAGGGTTAGGAGGCACAGGGATTGAGGATTGCCCCTGCTGTGCTGTGAGTTGATAAGGAAAGGCTGACCTCTCTAAGGTAGTTAAGCAACAACCACGTCTTGGGCTAGGAGTCAGTCAAGTTCTTATAGTTTTTAGATGAAAGAGACTACAAAACAGCTTTGCCCTAATAATAACCAAAGCTCATTGTGTATGATGTGCCTCAGCACTCATAAAAAGGTTATTTCCCAATCAGAGTGGAAAAATGGAATGGAAAAGTGGAAAAATGCTTACCTTTAGAATTTTCCTATGCTTTATGCAGTCACTGATTCCTATAGTTAACAGTCTTAGCCTTGTTTCACTGAATCCCTAAATATAAGATCAATAAACAATCAAAAAACATTATAATCTACTGATTATAGTGTTTAATATGTGAGATCAATATTTTAAATAGTTTACATAAACTATCTTCATTCCCCCATCCTACAGTAGGCGTCACCCATGCAGGAGTACAACTCTAAATCCATGCACTTTTAACTACTTTGCTATAAGATTTAGTTACAATCTAGTTTTTACATCAACAATGTGTAGCAGTTTACAATGAATATCATCTTTCATTTCATTTGCTATTTACTGGTGTCTTTTAAAAAAAAATATTTATTTATTTACTTTTACAAGCACTGGGTACAGTCAGAAGCACGGGAGGGTGAGAGAATTCACCAGAGCCAGAGCGGGGAACAGAACAGGCAGACTGACCAGATACACTGCTAAGGGGAGCAGCGGGCGAGACTGGAGAGGTTCTACAGCGCCATGTGGGATTCTTGCCGGCCAGCCAGGATCAAACCCGCGCTGCAGAGGCTGTGGACAGCTTCACAGCCCAGCGCTCAACCGCTGCGCCACCAGGGGAGGCCTTATTTACTGGTGTCTTTTAAGGAGGGGCTTAGCACAAACATGAGTGTTACAAACATAAATAAAACCTACTCTTGACTATCCATAAAGACTAGGAGAACAGGAACAAGTAAGCACCAGGCACAATACAGTATAGCAGTATACAAGAAAGGAGTACTTCACAGGCTGCGAAAGTACTGGGATAGCTGAGCCTTAAATGATCTAAGTGAGGAAAGGAGACTGATCAGAACTGAATTACATATGCTGCAAATTGAGACCATAGGTAAAACACAGGTCAAGGTAGGCACCCAGATCATAAAGAATATTGCAGACTATGCTACCATGTTTGAAATTTACCCTAAAGGCCTAGTCAAAGCTCTTTTGTGTGTGTGGATAGAAAAAATTCCATTTAAACTACCTCAAGAAAAAAAAATCAAATCAAATGATGAGAGTAGAAGTTTTTCAGATGGATGCAGGAAAATCATCTAGAATCCAAGAGCAAAAACACAGCTGGACTTCAAAGGGTCCTGGACCAAGAACAAGAAAGTTAATTGGGCATTTAGATATATACCTTCTCTAGTCTCTGGCTTTCTGTTTAACACTCATGGCTTCCATGTTCCAGTTGTACATTGAAACCATTCTAGGACTAGCATCTCTCCATTTCAACTTCAAAGGGGTTACATTTGTGCCAGATGTCCACCTCTGCCTAAGCCAATGAAGTCAAGAAATACCAATATAGCTGCTGCAGCTAGTTCAATGTGGAATGGGATCCTTCAGAGCAAGGATCAGGATGGAAAGACCAACCCAAATTTCCTATTTCATTTTGATATCTTAATACATTGAACAATTCAGCAAATTAAGAACATCTAAGTCGGTGACTTTACTAAAGTGTGGCACCACCCTGGGAGAACAGCAGTTAGTAGTTTAAAGAAACTCTCCCTTTGGGCCTCCCTGGTGGCGCAGCGTTTGAGTGCTGGGTTGCAAAGCTGCCCGCAGCCTCTGCAGCGCTGGTTCGATCCCCGGCTGACGTTTCCTGCCGCCTGCTACTCTCCTGAGCAGTGTAATTCGTCAGTCTGCCTGCTCTGCTCTCCGCTCTGACTCTGGTGAATTCTCTCACCCTCCCGTGCTTCTGACTGTACCCAGCGCTTGTATAAATAAATAAATAAATAAATAAATAAATTTAAAAAAAAAAAAGAAACTCTCCCTTAGAGTGACAAATGAAGAATGATTTTATAGGAAAGAAAGGAACGTGGGGACCTGAGGGTTTGGAAAGAGTTTCTTCATTCTCAGGTCCAGAGGGTCCTGGGAAGTCTAAGGACAGTCAGTCTCAAGACTATTGATGTGCTTCTGGAGTTGCTTTTTTAGGCATTACACATTTTAAAAGACCTCTAATCAAGCGCTGATGTTATGGGCATCTTCAGCAGGAACACAAATATTGCAGTCAGCATTAGACAACCCACATCATGACCCTGAGGGATGTAGCACAGTAACATGTAAGATGGGGGTCAGGTCATTATTTCTACTTCAGGTGTGGATGATCCTTAAGGTCCATCCATGTTGTTGAATATTGCAGAATTTCCTTCTTTTTAAAGGTTGTATAATATTACCATATGGATATGCCACGTTTTCTTTATCCATTCACTGTTAATGCACATTTAGGTCTTTCCTATATCTTGGTTATTGGAAATAATACTGCAATAAACATAAGAGTGATAATATCGCTTAGAGATCCTGACTTTCATTTGGACCCAGGTCTGGGTCCAGATCCAGGCCCAGACCCCATAATCTAGGAATAACCAACTCTATATCCTATAGTATCAGATCTGCTTTCCTTTCAACCTTATCTTCCATTGTACCTTTCCTGAACGCTCTGGGAGATTGCACAGCTCTCTATGCCCCAGCTGAGATTTTTTTCAAGGAATTAACTTTTGATTTAATTGATTTTTTTCTGTTTTCAATTTTATTCATTTTTGCTCTTAATTTCATTATTTCCTTCTTTTTTGTTAGCTTTGGGTTTAACTTGCCTTCTTTTTCTAGTTTCATTAAGTGGTAGCTTAGATCACTGGTTTGAGATCATTCCATTACAATAGCAACATATAATGCTGTGCATTTCTGTCTAAGTCCTGCTTTAGATCCATCCCATAAACCCCAATTAGGACAAGTTGTTTGAGAACATTATTTAGGTTTTTTATACTTATTGACTTTCTCTCTACTTGTTCTATTAAATTCTAAGAGGAATTTCCAGCTATAACTGTATGTTTAACCATTTTTCCTGCAATTTCATATACTTTGAAGATTTATTCTTATATGCATACATTTAGGATTGTTGTGATTACTTTATCATCACATATCATCCTTCTTTATCTCAGGTAATAGTCCTTTTTCTGAAGTGTACTTGGTCTACAACTAATATAGCCTTTCCAGCAACACTAATTTTTGTTAGTGTTTGCATGGTATGACTTTTTCATCCTATTCTTTATTTTTTTTTTTTTTTGTTTATATATTTGCGGGAAAACATAGTTTGTTCTTTTAGTTTACATAATGACATTGTGTTACTTGTATTATGTCCCTTGCATCTTCTCACATTGCAGTGTTTAGAAATTTGCCTGTGTTGCTAAGCATCCAACTGATTTAGTCTGAAATCTTCAAAGAACTCCAGGAAGACACCCTCCACAGTTTACCTATTAGTTTCTTTTCTTTTTTTTTTTTTTTTAAGGCATGTTTTATTTATTTATTTATTTGTTTGTTCGTTCGTTTTTGTTTATACATGCACTGGGTACAGTCAGAAGCACGGGAGGGTGAGAGAATTCACCAGAGCCAGAGCGGGGAGCAGAGCAGGCAGAAGGACCGAAGTACACTGCTGAGGGGAGCAGTGGGCGGCAGGAGAGGTCTGCGCGCCATGTGGGACCCTCCTCCCGTGGCCGGGGAGTAGCCGGGGATCGAACTGGCGCCGCAGAGGTCGCCAGCAGCTTCGCAACCCAGCGCTCAACCGCTGCGCCACCGGGGAGGCCCTTCATCCTATTCTTTAAACCTACCTGTGTCTCTATATTTAAAGTGGAATTTTTGGTCCAGAGTCTATATAACTTGATCTCGATTTTTGTATGCAACTGAAAACCTGTCTTTTAGTTAGTGTATGTAAGGCTATTTTTAGTGTAGTATTGATATGTTTGGATAAATATCCACCATCTTGCTAACAGTTTTATATTTGGTCCATCTGGTTCTTTTATTTACGAGAGTAGACTCACACCTTCTCAGATGTATGTTACATACCACCCCCACCACCAAAGCACCCAGAGTCTTTTACCCTAAGCCATTGGGCCCCCTCCACCCTTTTTCCTTTTTCCACCTTCCCTCCCCCTCTAGTAGCTTCAATTCTTCAGTCATATTTATAAGTTTAGTTTTCTTTTGGTTTAAATTTGTCACTTCCGTGCCTCCCTGGTGGCACAGGGGGTTGAGCACAGCACTGTGAAGCTGTCCGCCACCTTTGCAGCATGGGTTTGATCCGGCAGGCCAGGGAGATACCCACATGATGAGCCAGACCTCTCTTGTCTTGCCCACTGCTCCCCTCAGCAGTGTTTTCAGTCATCTGCCTGTTCTGCTCCCCCTCTGTCTCTGGTGAATCCTCTTACCCTCCTGCACCTCTGACCTGTACCCCAGTTCTTGTATGCATAAATAAATAAATCTTTTTAAAAAATAAATTTACTTCCTTTGTTAATTTTTCTCTATATTCCACATGTCAGTGAAATAATCCATTATTTGTCTTTCTCCTTCTGACTCATTTCACTTCTTATAATCTCCTCCAAATCATCCATATTGCTGAAAATAGCAAGAGTTCATTTTTTTCATAGCTGAGTAATATTTCATGGTGTATATATACCACATCTTCTTAATCCACTGCTCTGTTGATGGACATTTAGGTAGTTTCATAACTTGGCTATTGCAAGCAGTACAGCAAAAAACATGGGAGTGCATCAATTTCTCCTTATGTGCTTACTATCTTCAAAGTCACTGATTCAATCTGCCATTTGGTCTATTCTACTGCTATAACTTTCTCTAGGTTTCTTAAACTCATTTACTGAGCTCTTCAAATTTCTGTTATTTTCATACTTAAAGTTCAGTTCTTACTTTCTATTCCTTAATTGTATTTCTGAACTCATGAATTTGTTTTTCTGAATGTTGTTATATCTCTCTGTTAGTCTTTCTGAGTTCTCCTGTATTTCTTTGACTTGCTGTCCTGATTTTTCTTCTCTCTCTGAGTATTTTTATTTTAACAAGTCTGAATTCTATATTTGATAGGAAGATATACTCTTTCATCTTTTTGGTTTTTTGTTTTGTTTTGTTCTTTAAAGATTTATTTATTTATGCATACAAGAACTGGGGTACAGGCCAGAGGTGTGGGGAGTGAGAGGATTCACCAGAGACAGAGTAGGGAACAGAACAGGCAGATTGACTGAAATACACTGCTGAGGGGAGCAGCAGGCGAGACAGGAGAGGTCTGCTGCGCCATGCGGGTAGCGCCCTGGCCAGAGATTAAACTCATGCTGCAGTGGCTGCGGATAGCTTCATAGGTTATGTTTTTACCCCTTGTGCCACCAAGGAAGCCCTACTCTTTCATCTTTTTGTGTCTGGAGAATTGTTTTCACCTTACAATGCCATAAGGTGGCCTAAGGCAATCTCTGTTTTTTTAAAGATTTATTTATTTTTATACAAGAACTGGGGTACAGGTCAGAGGCATGGGAAGATTACCAGAGACAGAGTGGGGAGCAGAACAGGCAAATGAACCGAAAGCACTCCTGAGCAAAGCAGCAAGGGGAGCAGCAAGGGGAGCAGCAGGCGCAACAGAAGAGGCCTGCTGTTCCATGTGGAAATCTCCCTGGCTGGCCAGGAATCGAACCCACACTGCAGAGGCTGCAGACAGCTTCACAGTGCTGTGCTCAACCCGCTGTGGCACCAGGGAGGCCCATGATGTCATACTCTCTTAAGGTCATGTATTTCCTTGAATTATACTGGGTGATTCTTTTTTGTTTGTTTTTTTTTGTTTTTTGTGGTTTTTTTTTTTTTTTTTTGGTTTACACATTTTTCTACTTGAGGCCTCCCTATTTTGATTTTTTTTTAAAAAATATCTTTAGTGTTTGGATTTATTTATTTATTCATTCATTTAGGCCTCTGCTGACTTCTCTACTCAGAACTACTTTGTAATTGTGTAATTGCTGAGTCAGCAGGTAGGGAGGGTGTTGGAGGGGTCCAAATATTGGTGTGGATGAGTTGGGGTGGGACTGGCTAATGTATGTGGTACCCCTGATATCCCTCCTCTCTAGTGTTTGTATAAAAGACTTGGCAGTCCCCACTGTCAGTATGCCTCACAAAGTGACTACCAGTCCCAGGGACAGAGAAGGAGGAGTTCAGATCAGCATAACAGCATCTTTACTAGGGACCCGGTCTGTGCAGAGCACTCCAGCTCCTCCACAAGCTTTCCCTCTCTCAAGGGAGTATGCCTCTGCACAACCTCTGCTCATTAATTCTTTTTTTTTTTTAAAGATTTATTTCTTTATGCATACAAGAGCTGGGTTGCAGGTCAGAGATGCAGGGGTGGTGGTGAGGGGATTCACCAGAGACAGAGTGGGGAGCAGAACAGGCGGATCTACTGGAACACACTGCTGAGGGGAGCAGCGGGTGAGTTAGGAGAGGTCTGATGCACCATGTGGGTCACCTCCCTGACTGGGGACCAAACTCATGCTGCAGTGGCTGCAGATAGCTTCATAGTGCTGCATCTTAACCCCTTACATCACCAGGGAGGCCCTCCTCATTGTTTCTTGATTCTCCTTCCTTGTGTTTGGTGTTTAACATCTCTTCCTCCCATATTTTGCCACTGGTGAACTATGGCCTATGTCCAATTTCTTCTTTGAAGTGCTTGTCTTTCCTTAAGTTTCAGGCTGCTGGGTTGCCTTCTGAGCATCTGAGGGACTCAAAAAGTTATTATTTTAATACAATAGATATTTTTCTTATTACGAAGGTGAATGGGCATGGTTCTTTACACCTTTCTATATTCTTGGATGAATTTTTAAAAATAAATTACATAGCTACATGCTTCTGTTGAAAATACTTAAATTGTATAAAACATAAAATACAATAAAACTTAGTTGTTCAAGGAAGAAAACAGAGAAAGTTATTCTTAAAATTTTGATGTATTTCTTTGCAGAAGAAAAGTGGGTTTTCAAGAAAATTCTCTCAGAGGGTGAAGCACTGGGCACCAGAGGGTAAACTTAGTGGCAATGGAGGAACAAGTTGCAAACTTTCATGTTAGTATTGCTTGTCTTCTTTTTAGACCAGCTTCTCTCGGCAGCATCCCATGCCTCTCACACTTACAACAGAAATAAGATTTCATGAATGTGTAGCTATTTTAATTTAAACAGTAAGGACTGCTGGATAAAATGGTCATTGGAATTCATTTTTTATTTGGTCCCACTGCTTTTCAATACCACATCAAAATGACAATAAATGGATTTTATCAAACGGAGTAAACATATAAGATAACAGTACAGAAGAAACAACAAAATGTGGGTAACTATAAAAGAATACAACTAATTCAAAACACCTGAAAAAAACAACCACTACCAAAACAAACAAATAAAAAATCTGAGTTATGCCACAGAAACGCTCCTAAAATATGTCAGAACTGTGATTGTCACAGGTTCCTTTGTCAGTGGGAGCTGCAATCAGCACAGTTAGTTGAAAGTCTGCTTCGGAAACAGTGATCCTTTCCTCAACTACACATACCCCTACTTAGTTTAAAGACTGAAGGCTTAGTTTATCAAGATGATAAATGGTCTGGGGGTACCAGGAATAGTTGAGGAATTGAGTGAATGTTTACCCAGGCTAAGTCTGCTAACTTTCTTTCCTACTTTGGATTTGCTAACACTGGCAGCAAGATCAGTCGAAGCCTTTGGTAAGAATCTAATCAGTTCAAGGGCCTTCCCTGGTGGCGCAGGCGGTTGAGCGCAGTGCCGTGAAGCTGTCTGCAGCCTCTGCAGCGCCGCCTGCAGCCCGGCAAGGGTCTCACATGGTGCGGCAGACCTCTCCTGTCCCCCTCAGCGGTGTATTTCAGTCAATCTGCCTGTTCTGTTGCCCACTCTGTCTCTGGTGAATCCTCTCATCCTCCGGCGCATCTGGCCTGTACCCTGGTTCTTGTATACATAAATAAATAAATCTTTAAAAAAAAAAAAGAAGAAAAATCTAATCAGTTCAAGCAGAAAACCACCACAACTTCCCACAAAAAAATGGCTCAACCAGACATCCGAAGATGAATCCCAATGCTGATAAGCCCTACCCTTGAACTTGTAGCTTCCACGCAACTTTCAAGTACCACCTCTTAAATACAAATCAACAGACTTCTAACAGGAAAGACAGAGACTGAAATTCTAGCAAGGAGAGCTAATATCAGGAAAAGTAGTATTTTTAAATGTTATTAATATTTTTCAAAAGAAGAAAACATATGTGAAACAAGAAGATACTATTTAAAAAATACATTTCCAGAATAAACAAGCAAATAACTCTCAGTAGTTAAAATATCTATGCTAAATAAAAAATTTAATAGACATGTTGGAACTCTTTCAGAAAACACAACAAAAGAAAAGAAGGAAAATATGAAAAACCAGAAAACTAGAAGTCCAGTTCCAGTGGGTTCAAAATCCTAATAATAAAAGTTCCAGAAAGGATAAGAGAGAAAATAAACAGAGAAAAATGTATCAAAAAAAAAAAGTATCGGGCCTCCCCAGTGGCGCAGCGGTTGAGCGCTGGGTTGCGAAGCTGCCCGCCACCTCTGCGGCGCCGGTTCGATTCCCGGCTGCTCCCCGGCCACCGGAGGAAGGTCCCACATGGCGCGCAGACCTCTCCTGCCGCCCACTGCTCCCCTCAGCAGTGTGCTTCGGTCTTCTGCCTGCTCTGCTCCCCGCTCTGGCTCTGGTGAATTCTCTCACCCTCCCGCGCTTCTGACTGTACCCAGTGCATGTATAAACCAAAAACAAAAAACAGACAAACAAATAAGTAAAGAAATAAGACATGCCTCTAGAAAATTTAAAAAAAAAAAAGTATCAACAAATTCTCTCAAAACTAAAGTACATAAATTTCCAGATCGAAGTTTGACTCAAGTACCTGTAGTCAGTCAATAAAATATGCTGGGGTCCAAAGCAGGACATTTTAGAATACTGAGAAGAAGAAGTTCTTGAAATTTTCCCAGAAAAAAAACCACATACACAGAATTAAGAACAATTATGACTTAGTACTTCTTATAATGAGAACCAGAAGTAGAGTCTAATGGAGTAATGCCTTCAAAATGCTAAATGGAAATGATTTCTAACACAGAACTCTATGTCCAACCAAAATATCAATAAACTACTGGGTTAGACTGAAGACATTTGCTAACTTAAAAAATCATCTTCCAAGTGTCCTTTCTCAGGATACTACTAGATAATATGCACCGACAAAGTGAGAATAGAAGCCGAGATTGAAGATTTAAACCAAATGGAGAGATTCCAATTTACTAAAGAAGTTAATTTCCACAGAGGTAGTATAGGGAGATCCCAGTATCAAAGCTGTCCATCAGACCTAGATAGAGGTTGTCCAATATAAATGGGAAAAGTTAGAAAGTTACAGAAAAGAGAGACTCAAGAAAATAACACTGAGAATTCCTGATGTTTCTATCATCTGAGGAGGATTTTGAAAACTATAATAGGTATTTGAGTTGAACTAATAAGTTCATAGAAAAAAAATCAGAAAAAACATTAACTCTGGAGAAAATAGAAAGTTGTATAGAAGGAAAATAATCATAATATGTGTCCAACAGGAAATAGGTGGCATAATTCAGGAGAATTTAATAAAAAAAAAACCTAATAATTCTTAAAGGTATAGCCAGATTTAAGGAAACTAAAAAAATAAAGTAAAATTAGTAACATGTGAACTGTTACTACTCCCAACCTGAAGTAGCAAAAAAACCATGCCATTTCCTCACCCTAAAGAGACTATCATACAGTGAGACTTACCTGCTAAGAGCTGTAACCTTTCATAGAACGAAGCATCTAATCCTTGGCAACCAACCTAGAAGGGAAGGAGTTGAGGAACACATCCCTCTAATATCCTGTCGGTGCCTTCTATTCATCAAAATGAATTTGGCGAGGGAATCTGTTGATGGAGGTCATGACTCCGCCTGCCATGACATATAGCAGAATGAGGGATAGAGAGTGAATCTGGAAGGTATTGATACATTGGTTCAGCTAGATTTTTTTTTTAAATGGTTACAATAATGGAAACACCAAAGAGTGATCTAAACAAAATCATGTTATTACTGTATTAGGAAGATGGAAAGGGCACACTTAAGTGGTGGTGAATGGAAATGTCTGGTGAAGATCTATGGATCGGGTTCCATACTGAAAAAAAGTCAACATCAACAAAGTATGGAGATCGGGCGTGCAGGGGAGCGCGTCCCCGGCACCGGCATTTTGCAGCAGGGACCTTTCTTGCTGGAGACTGTGTGAACCCAGCAGAAGGCTCACCGAGGAGACAGAGGTTAAGCTGGGAGGCTTGCCCACACCGGGCACCTTCTAGCCTGCAGTTCCAGCCCAGAGGGGAGCAGCACCCACCGCTGGGGCAGACCGAGCGTGCAGGGGAGCGTGTTCCCGCATTGCCATTTTGCAGCAGGGACCTTTCTTGCTGGAGACTGTGTGAACCCAGCAGAAGGCTCACCGAGGAGACAGAGGTAAGCTGGGAGGCTTGCCCATGCCAGGCGCCTTCTAGCCTGTAGTTCCAGCCCAGAGGGGAGCAGCACCCACCACTGGGGCAGACCGGGCGTGCAGGGGAACATGTTCCATAATCGCCATTTTGCAGCAGGGACCTTTCTTTGCTGGAGACTTGGGAACCCAGCAGAAGTTCCCCAGAGGAGCCAGTGGTGAGCTGGGAAGGTCGCCCAAGATGCCGGCCAGCACCAGCAACACAGTGTCACAAGGAATACGGCAAATTAGAAAACAGGCAGTAGGGAGTAGAAAAACCACATGCAACCCAGCAACTCCTCAGCAAAAAAGCACACCGCAAAAAGAAAACCATCTACCAGATTGCAACGACAGTAACTTGGAAGAACTTCTGAGCCTTCCAGATAGAGAATTTAAAATTGCTGTGATTAAAAAACTGACAGAAGTCATAAAGGAAAACAATGATAAGGGGAAAATAATTAATGACCAGAAGAATGAAATTGAGTCCCTAAAGAGGGAAGTAAAAGAAATGCAGGAGATCAAAGAATTAATGGAGACGCTAAAGAACTCTGGGAAAAGCAATGAAAGCAGAATAGATGAAATGGAAGAACGAATAAGTACTCTTGAAGACACAGAAATAAAAAGAACTAAAACAGAAAAGGAAGGAGAAGTACGAAGGAAAAAGACAGAAGAAAGACTTCGGGAACTATCTGACTCCATGAGGAAAGGAAATATAAGAGTTATAGGAATCCCAGAAGGAGAGGAGAGAGATGTAGGAACAGAGAAAATATTCATGGATATAATTGAAGAGAACTTCCCAAACGCGAAGAAGGATCTGAAAATTGATATACAAGAAGCAAGAAGAACACCAAACTTCCATGACGAAAGGAAAAATACAGCAAGACACATAATAGTAAAGCTCCCAAGAATCCAAGACAAGGAAAAAATAATGAAACTAACAAGAGGGAAGAAACAGATAACATTCAAAGGGAAACCAATCAGACTGACATCAGACTTCTCTGAAGAAACACTACGGGCAAGTAGAGAGTGGAGGGACATAGTCAACAGACTCCAAGAAAACAGATGCCAACCAAGAATACTCTATCCCTCAAAGCTCTCCTTCCTCTTTGAAGAAAGAATATGGACCTTCCCAGACAAACAGAAACTCCGGAATTTTATTACGACTAAACCCCCACTCCAAAAAATACTACAAGGAGTCCTAAAGCCAGAACCTCAGAGGGACGAATAACAACAAAAGAAGGCCAAAGAAAGTTATTAAAAGAATAAATAAATAAAATCAAAGGAAAGACAAACAAAATGGCAAATACAGATGCTAACATATCAATACTAACTCTAAATGTAAATGGACTAAACTCTCCAATAAAAAGACACAGAGTTGCAGGCTGGATTAAGAAACAAAACCCAACCTTTTGCTGTCTCCAGGAAACACATTTAGCTGCAAAAGATAAAAATAGACTCAAAGTTAAAGGATGGAAAACAATTCTACAAGCAAATGGACCAAAAAAGAAGGCAGGAACAGCTATACTCATATCAGATAAAACAGATTTCAAACTTAAAAAGATAAAAAGAGACCCCAGTGGTCATTACATTATGATCAAGGGGACAATACTTCAAGAAGAAATAACACTCATTAACATATATTCACCAAACGAAGGAGCACCAAAATATATCAGACAACTATTGGCATCTCTGAAAACAGACATCAGAGAAAACACATACGTAGTGGGAGACTTCAACACACCACTATCAACAATGGATAGATCAACAAGACAAAAAATAAGTAAAGACACTAAAGCTCTAAATAAGGATCTAGAGTGCTTGGGCTTAACAGACATATATAGAACACTAAACCCAAAAAAATCTGAGTATACATTTTTCTCAAGCGCACACGGATCATTCTCTAGGATCGATCATATACTGGGGCACAAGACAAACATCAACAGATACACCAAGATTGAAATCATACCAACCATCTTTTCTGACCATGAAGGCATCAAACTAGAAATAAACCATAAAAAGAAGGCAAGGTACTCTCCTACCTCGTGGAGATTGAAACCCACACTACTGGAAGTCCACTGGACTAACGAGGAGATAAAAGAAGAAATTAAAAAATTCTTTGAATTGAATGACAAGGAGGACACCAATTTCCTAAATGTATGGGATGCAGCAAAAGCAGTAATAAGAGGAAAATATATAGCAATAGATGCTCACATCAAGAAACAAGAAAGAACTCAAAGAAACAACCTAATCTCGAAGCTCAAAGATCTAGAAAAAGAACAACAAAAAAACCCCAAAACCAGTAGAAGAAAAGAAATAATAAAAACCAAAGCAGAAATAAATGAAATCGAAACTAAAAAACAATCCAAAAGATCAATGAAACCAAGAGCTGGTTCTTCGAAAAAATAAATAAAATAGATAAACCCCTAGCCAGGCTCACAAGGGCAAAAAGGGAGAAAGCACAAATAAATAGGATAATAAATGAAAGAGGAGAAATCACAACGGACACAGCAGAAATCAAAAGAATAATTAATAACTACTATGAACAGTTATATGGAAACAAGTTCAACAATCTAGAGGAGATGGACAAATTCCTACAACTCTACAATCACCCAAAGCTAGATAAAGAAGAAATAGAACACCTAAACAGACCAATTACAATTAGCGAAATTGAAATGGTAATCAAAAACCTCCCCAAAAACAAAAGCCCAGGACCTGATGGATTTACAAATGAATTCTACCAAACATTCAGAGACGAATTGGTGCCTATCCTTCACAAACTCTTCCAAAAAATTGAGAAGGAAGGTATAATACCTAACACATTCTATGAAGCCAACATTACACTAATACCAAAACCGAACAAGGACAACACAAAAAAAGAAAACTATAGGCCAATCTCCCTAATGAACACTGATGCAAAAATCCTCAATAAAATTTTAGCTATCAGAATCCAACAGTGTATCCATAAGGTAATTCACCACGACCAAGTAGGATTCATTCCAGGGACACAAGGATGGTTTAACATCCAAAAATCAATCAACGTTATCCAACACATCAACAAAAAGAAATATAAAAACCATATGATAATATCAATAGATGCTGAGAAAGCTTTCGACAAAGTGCAACACCCATTCATGATAAAAGCCCTTGAAATTCTTGGGATACAAGGAACATACCTCAACATCATAAAGGCCATCTATGACAAGCCAACAGCCAGTATCATTCTCAATGGTGAAAAGCTGAAAGCAATTCCATTAAGATCTGGAACAAGACAAGGATGTCCACTCTCACCACTGCTTTTCAATATAATACTGGAAGTCCTAGCCAGAGCAATAAGACAAGAGAAAGACATCCAAGGAATCCAAATAGGAAAAGAAGAAGTCAAACTATCACTATTTGCAGATGATATGATAATATACATAGAGAACCCCAAAAACTCCACAGAAAAACTAATTCAACTCATCAATCAGTTCAGTAAAGTGGCAGGATACAAAATCAACACGCAAAAGTCAGTAGCCTTCCTATATACAAACAATAAATCTGAAGAAGAAGAAATCAAAAAAACATCCCTTTTATTATTGAAACAAAAAAAAAATCAAATATTTGGGAATAAATCTAACAAAAGAGGTAAAGGACCTATACAAAGAAAACTATAAAACACTGTTAAAAGAAATAGAAGAAGACACAAAGAAATGGAAAAACATCCCCTGCTCATGGATTGGGAGAATAAACATTATTAAAATGGCCATCCTACCAAAAGCAATATACAGATTCAATGCTATTCCAATCAAAATTTCAGTGTCATTCTTCAAAGAAATAGAACAATTATTGATGAAATTCATATGGAATCACAAAAAACCCCGAATAGCCAAAGCTCTCCTGAAAAAAAAAGAAGGGAATGGAGGCATCACACTCCCAGACTTCAAACTCTGCTACAAAGCCATAATCATCAAAACTGCATGGTATTGGAACAAGAACAGACATACAGACCAATGGAATCGAATAGAAAATCCAGAAATAAACCCACAGATTTATGGTCAACTTATATTTGACAAAGGAGCAAAGACTATGCATTGGAGCAAAGAAAGTTTGTTCAATAAATGGTGCTGGGAAAACTGGGTCGCTACATGCAAAAGAATGAAGCTTGACCACTACCTCACACCATATACAAAAATCAACTCAAAATGGATTAAAGAACTAGACATAAGACCTGAAACCATAAAATACATAGAAGGAAATATAGGCGAAACACTACGGGATTTGCACATCAAAGACATCTTTACAGACACATCACCCAAAGCAGTGATAGTGAAGGCAAAGATAAACAGCTGGGACTACATCAAATTAAAGAGCTTCTGCACAGCAAAAGAGACAATAACAAAAACAAAGAGAAACCCCACCAACTGGGAGAACATTTTTGCACACAACACTAATGATAAAGGACTGATCACAAAAATCTTCAAAGAGCTGATGAGACTCAACAACAACAAAGAAAATAATCCAGTCAAAAAATGGACAGAGGAGCTAAAAAGAAACTTCTCTGAAGAGGAAATGCAAATGGCCAACAGGCATATGAAAAAATGTTCAACATCACTTGTAATCAGGGAAATGCAAATCAAAACTACCATGAGATACCATCTTACACCAGTGAGAATGGCACATATTAAAAAACTAGCAACAACAAATGTTGGCGAGGGTGTGGAGAAAAAGGAACTCTTCTGCACTGTTGGTGGGAGTGCAAACTGGTCCAACCACTATGGAGAGCTGTGTGGAGATTTCTGGACCTACTAAACATAGAGCTTCCACAGGATCCAGCAATTCCACTCCTAGGTATTTACCCAAAGAACACAGAAACATCAATTCCAAAGAACACCTGCACCCCTATGTTTATAGCAGCACTATTTACAATAGCTAAGCTTTGGAAACAGCCCAAATGCCCAAAAATAGATGACTGGATCAAGACGATGTAGTACATATATACCATGGAATATTACTCAGCATTCAAAAAAGATAAACACATGCAATTTGCAGCAACATGGATGGCGCTGGAAGGGATCATGCTCAGCGAAATAAGCCAAAAAGAAAAAGAAATATACCGGATGGTCTCACTCATAGCAGGAATCTAGAAAACTTAAATAAGGGACCAGGAAAATGAATAACTATAAGAAAGTGAAAATCAAAATCAACAAAAACTATGAATCAGAGACACTTTTGGGGGTGGGGGGCGGGAGGGGAGGGATTGGGGTCAGAATGGGGGGATTGCAATTGTATGGGGAATATAAAAATAAAATTTATTAATTAAAAAAAATAAAATAAAAAAAAACAAAGTATGGAAGAGATATAAAAAGATTTAATGTGTCTAAAGAAAATGAATGAAATAAAATGAAATGAAACAATGAAAATATTAACCAAGAAGATCTCTCTCATCCTGCTCATTCCAACACATTATCATCTCATGATTCATAGGCAGGAAAAGTACATTTCATAGTGAAAATGCTACCTCGAGAATGATTCAGATTAAAAATCTTCAAGTGAGGTGTTCTCACAGCCTCAAAATATCACTCCATGGATTGCTTATTAAGTGCAAAGAGGAGTCTTCATAGTCGGAGATTTGGTAGTCACTGTTTTAGGCAAGTGATTAAGTTGGGCAATAGTTGCCAAGCATTATAGGGAAAGATATTTTTCAGATAGCCTGGCATAAAGGAAGTGTAGAAAATGGTAATGTGAGTGTGGTAAGATGTCAACAACCATCCTTTAGATGAGGATGTACTTTCAACTTTTCTGCAGGCTCAAAATTTATTTTTTATAACGTGTCTCTGAGGAAGGACAAATGTGGCATGGGGTGGGCTGCTGTTGTTCATAACAAGCTTTGTTGAGGATTTGACTCAATAAACTACATGCATGTTTAACTTTGATAAAGAATAAAAGCTAATAATACAAATGAAGACCAGTGGGAGAAACATTATTTTGTGAAATGTATAATCATCAAATCAATTATATGAAAATTAGTACTGTTTAAATTTGGCAGTTGAGGCTTAGAAATGGAGTTTACCTGCCTCCCGATTGTGGAGATATGGTTCCGGGAGTGAAGATCACACACCCGGGTAGCAGCAGAACTGAAGCTAGAAGTCAGAAGGTTGCACTTTGTCCCAATAATTGTTCTTTTGTGAACCATGAATGAGCTGTTCATCTGCTGTTATATAACCCTGTTGCATGGTGAGTGAACACTGTTGAGTGATATGTGCTCTTTCTGAAGAAAAGTAACAACCATGGTGAAAGGGTGGGAAGAAGGAGAAGCATGAAGTTCAGTGGGAAATGAGACTGACCATGCAGAATGGTTACTCTCAAGCGATAAAGAATTCGTTCTATTAAAGTAAAGGGTTTCATCTGTTCACACTGTAATTGGTTATTAGAGCTTAGTAATTGATACTAAATAGCCTGTCAGTCTTTGGCTCCCAATTTTTGGCCCAGCTATCAAAAAGTCAGCATAGTCAAGACTGACAAAGAAGCTTTGTTGCTGCTTCTGTGATCGCTGAGATTTTTAGACAAAGAAAAGGAGTTCTTAGAACTTGAGGTACTTGGCTTATTTTTTAAAACATCAGCAATTTTCTTGCCAAGTTTTAAGCCTCCAAACAATGACAGTGGGCCTGATGTTAAATATTTTATTATTTATGCATCGGTTTCTAAATTTTATTATGAAAATTCCAAACACATGTAAATGGTTAAAAATTTTCATTCATATTTTATATGCATTATAATGCATTATACATGCATTTAATACAAAATCAGCCTGAATTCAATGCAAAGTCAGGTGTATATCCACATCTAAAGTCGTTGATTAGACTGTTTTCTTTTTTTTTTTTTTAATAGAGGCATGTTTTTTTATTTATTTGTTTGTTTTGTTTTTGTTTACACAAGCACTGGGTACAGTCAGAAGCGCGGGAGGGCGAGAGAATTCACCAGAGCCAGAGCGGAGAGCAGAGCAGGCAGAAGGACCGAAGTACACTGCTGAGGGGAGCAGCGGGCGGCAGGGGAGGTCTGCGCGCCATGTGGGACCCTCCTCCGGTGACCGGGGAGCAGCCGGGTATCGAACCGGCGCTGCAGAGGCTGCGGGCAGCTTCGCAACCCAGCGCTCAACCGCTGCGCCACTGGGGAGGCCCAGATTAGACTGTTTTCTTACACTCACAGGAAATAATGATTATATCACATACATGCAATTTCTCTCTTTTTTTTCAGAGCTTATTTTATTTTTTAGCCAGTTATTTTTTTTTATTGTGGTAAAATATATCAAAAAATATGAAACAAAAGTTACCATCTCAGAAGTTTTAAAGTGTATAACACAGTGGTATTATGTACATTTGTGATGTGGTGTTACCATCACAACTAGGTCTACTGGTAGAATTTGATCACCCTAAATGGAAATCCACTTATCACTCCCCATTCTACTTCCTCCTAGCCCCTACCAAGCAAAAATCTAATTTTGGTCACTATGGATTTTTCTACTCTGGATATTTCATGTGAGTGAAATAATATATTATGTGCCTTTTTTTTC
Organism: Talpa occidentalis; assembly: GCF_014898055.3. NCBI lineage: Eukaryota > Metazoa > Chordata > Mammalia > Eulipotyphla > Talpidae > Talpa > Talpa occidentalis. The sequence goes on from NW_023604295.1 coordinate 95,481,834, forward strand.
TAAGCATATGATATTAGGTATGATTATAGATTCTTCCGATGACAGGACACACACAAAGCCACTTGGATAAATGCTGAACTTTTTTCACTGACAGCTCCAAAGGAGAAAAAGCTGCCTTCCAGAATCACGTGGGGAGCTGCATCTGGGGACAAGGTACCAGAAACTGGAGCTGTGATAGGCTGCTTCTGCATGACAAGCAGGGTGGGGTGAGCTAGGATTTGTGGACTTTCTGGGTACTGGATATTTTGAATAATTCTTTGGGTCCAAGAAGGAAGAAAAGTCCTCACATATCTGGGGCCAATGAAGTTGGAGAAAGTGTGTCTTTTAACCCAAGAGTGTCAGCGGCTGAAAGGGAAGTAGTTGAAATAGAGGTTTAGCAAACTGTCCATGAAGGGTCAAAAGGGAAATGAGAATTTAAGTCATGACTTTAAAGCTGACTCAACACAGCACTTGCAAAATATTATGTTACAGTGGCCTTTTGTGTAAAGCTCCTTCCACTTAAAATTGCATTTTCAAGAGTAATTCAGTTGTAGCATGTATCAGTACTTCATTATTTATTGTGGCTGAATAATATTCTGTTGTATATATAACACATTGTCCTTATATAGTCATTTACTTTATAAACATTTGGATTATTTCCACAGTTTGGTTATTACAAATAATGCTGCAGTAAACATTCTTGTACAAGTTTTCATTTGAGCACCTGTCTTCAATTATTCAGAGTATATACTTAGGAGTGGAATTGCTGGATGAACAATTTCAGCCATTGAGGAATCACTCAAGTCTTTCTGTATTTTGCATTTCCACTAGGAAGTTATGAAGATTCCAATATTTCTGCATATTTACCAGCATTTATTATTTTCTTTATTTTGTTAAGACCATCCCCGTGGTTGTGCAGTGATATCTGTGTGGTTTTTATTTGCATTTTCCTAATGACTAATGATGTTGAGTAGCTTTTCACGTGCTTGTTTGCCATTTTAGTAACTTTTGAGAAATCTCTTTTCACATCCTTTGCCCATTCCTAAATTGCATTGTTTCTTTTCTTTTCTTTTCTTTTTTGTAAGTAGTCTATTTTAACTCCAGGAAGCAAGCTTCTTTTTTTCAAAAAATTTCCTCAAAATGCAAATGGCCAACAGGCATATAAAAAAATGTCCAACATCCCTTTTCATCAGGGAAATGCAAATCAAAACCAAGAATGCACATATCAAAAAGACAAGCAACAACAAACGTTGGCCAAGATGTGGTGAAAAAGGAACTCTCCTACATTGCTGGTGGGAGTGCAAACTAGTCCAACCACTATGGAAAGCTCCAGGAAGGTTCCTCAGTCTACTAAAAATGGAGCTACTATATGATCCGGCAATTCCACTCCTAGGGATCTAGGACACAAAAACATTGATTTAAAAGAACACCTATATCCCTATGTTTATTGCAGCACTATTTACAATAGGTTAAACCTAGACACAACCCAAATGCCTCAAAATAGATGATTGGATCAAGGAGATGTGGTACATATACACAATGGAATATTATTCAAAAATCAAAAAAAGATAAAGTCATGCCATTTGCAGCAACGTGGCTGGAGCTAGAAGGAATTATGCTCAGTGAAATAAGCCAGAAGGAAAAAGAAAAATATTGGATGGTTTCAAAAAATTTCCTCTCATTTTCAATATTTGCAAAGTTAACTCAGCAGGAGACTAAAGTTTGCTTGTTTCAATATCTGATATTTTTAAAAACATAATAATACAAAGTTTATAGTTGTTTACATAAAAAGATTTTTTCAAATGACACTATTCCAGTTTTCAGATAAAATGGAATATTCTGATTTTCAGGCATTAAATTTAACTGAAATTCAAGTTTCAAAATGCTATTACAGAACAGGTGGAAAACACAACATACTTGTAACCCGAGATATTGAATACAATGGAGAAATGATCAGACTTCTCAATTGAACCTCCTTAATCCTCCAAAATAATGCTTTAGATGCAGGCAAAAGTTCTTCAGACTATGGAAAGAAAAACTAAGTTTTGATACTATAAAAAATTAATCCAAAAGATCCTTTGACCACTGTAACTCTAGGCAGTTTTTTGCCTACAGCAGGCAGACTGTATCAGAAGTAGGAATGGCATAACCAACATGCTCCATTGAGGGATTTAACTTTTTACATATATACTAAGTTGTAAACACCCAAGAGTCAGATAACACACAAAATTCAATGAGATTCGGCGCATTCAGGTTGGTAAGGAAATACACAAAATCTAACTTACTAGGTACTATTTGAATTCAATCCAGCTAGAAACCAGTTTCTCTACATGGAAAAATAGGCCAGAGCATTCCAATAAACTTCTCTCAAGTGCTAACTAAGTGCACAGAAAAAATACAAACAAGAATGGAATTTATTTAATTTGTAAAAATGAATGTGACAAGACCTTATCAAAAAAAGTCTTCAGGGCCTCCCCTCGAGGCGCAGGCAGTTGAGCCCAGCACTGTGAAGCTGTCCGCAACCTCTGCAGTGCGGGTTCGATCCCCGCTGGCTGGCGAGAATCCCACGTGGCGCTGCAGACCTCTCCTGTCTCGCCCGCTGCTCCCCTCAGCAGTGTATTTGGTCAGTCTGCCTGTTCTGTTCCCTGCTCTGTCTCTGGTGAATCCTCTCACCCTCCCTGTACCCCGATTGTTGTATGCATGAATAAATAAATCTAAAAAAAAAAGTCTTTCAGTAAAAAATAAAGAGTTTCCTTAGTCTTAAGGACGATTTATCTGTAGAGCTGCCTTAGAGATAAGAAGGCAAGTATAAATGACTCCTCTCATACTAAAGATTGCAATCTCAAATGTCAGAGTGCACACTTGATTCATTTAACATTTATTAATAATCAACCTGGGAGAGGTAATTCACATACCTAGGTTGTCTGATGAATGAACCCAAACTGGTGAATTATAGAGATGTCAATCCTGGTAGCAACTGAGGAAAGGAGGTTAACTGTGAGAGTTTGCTATCTTGGTCCAAAAATGTGAGTGGCCTACAAGGGTTTTGCTAACCTCAGAAATTTGTTGTTTCCTCCTTGGTCTATTCAATAAACACTTACTTCACGCCTGCTAAATGACTGGTGGTAATAATACAGAGATGAAAGAAGCTGAGTCCCCAACCTCAGGAGGTCCCCAATCCAGGGAGAGGAATGGTTACATAAAGTTAATCCTATATATGCTGAGTTTGATATGTCTATAGGCTCTTTGAGGCCCCCAAGAGATTGTTTGTCTGTTAGGCAGGGCTTCTAAAGAATGTGCAAATGTGGAACATTTTTGCCTTCTAATTCTTCACTTTCAAACCTACAGAAAAGTGCAAAGTATAGTGAACCTCCGTATACATCTCACTAGGTCCACCAATGTTGACATTTTGCCACATTTCTGCTTCTCTTTCTTTCTGGCTCCCTCTCTCCTGATCCTTTACATCTAAATAGTGAAATTTAGGAACGATATTCTACAAAACACAGATTATCACAATAAGGAATTCTAACCTGGATGTAATTCTATAGCAAACATTCGGTCATATTAAAATAGCCCCAATATTATAACTTTTTTTTCACTCTAGGATCCAATGAGGATTATGAATTGAATTGAGATGTCATTCCTCTTTAATCTCACTTAATCTAAATTAAATCCTCAGTCTTCCCCTCCCCCATCTTCATGACATTGATCATTTTGATGTTTCTAGATCTGTCATTTTGCAAAATGACTCTCCATCCAGATTTGTCCAATAGTTTTTTTTTTAATGATTAAAGTTAGACATTTGAAGCAGGAGTCCAGCCTTGTTAGCAAGTAGTGATTTATATGGATGCAGTTTATGTTCAGTGCAATTTAAGCAAAGATACAGATACCTAATAACTGACATTTGGTAAATAGGGCTGATTTGACATAAACAGTCTGTCAATCCCCATCTCCATTCCCACTCAAATAAATAGAAATGCTGGTTAACATCTAACAACAATAACAAAAAAATTTAATCTACTGCCATGCTTAAAACTGCAAAAGGCAAATCTCAAGGTACTTAAAGTTAGAGAAATGAGCTGTTGCAAAGGGTGAAAAAGTCACTTAAAAGGGTCTCCCTGGTGGTGCAAGGGGTTAAGCACTGCACTATGGAGCAGTCCGCAGCCTCTGCAGCACAAGTTCGATCCCTGGCCGGCCAGGGAGCAACCCACATGGCACAGCAGACCTCTCCTGTCTCGCCTGCTGCTCCACTCGGTGGTGTTTCTGTTAGTCTGCCTCTTCTGTTCCCCACTCTGTCTCTGATGGATCCTCTCACCCCCCACACCTCTGGCCTGTGCCCCAGCTCTTGTATGCATAAATAAATAAATCTTAAAAAAAAAAAAAAAGAAGCTAAAGAAGCTATGACCTTTGTTTTGGGAGACATTTCTCATGGCATTTCAACATGTCTTGTGATAATTGTTGAACTGTATTAGCTTTTCAAAGATATTTGTACAGCAGATCTCTAGTTAGAGATATTATCTCCCTCTGGATGGCCTTGTTTCCTGGTAAGGATAATACAGATAATGTTGTCTTCAGGGGCAAAGTTTGGTCACATTTGTCTGCAGCCCTTTTAAAGTATTAGGGTTCTCCTAAGCCCTGGGCTCTGTATAGAGTATCCACCAGAGCCTTGGGGACCAGGAGAACCAATATATACATGAAACTCATGCTGTTTGCTAAGCCTAAATCCATTTGAATTTGTATCCTTACACGCTGAATATGTTGAAGTGTGGCAAGTTGGTCTAGCAGCTACAGTAGTCACTGCTCCTTAGGGATTGTGTGACACTCAGCTACCCACTAACAAGGCAGGGACTGAATTAATAATACTCATAAATTGTGGGAACCCTGTGCCTAAAAAGTTAATAAAAAGTCATTTGAAGTCAATGAAATCTTTTTAGGCCCTAACAGAGTCACAGTCAAAACCACTTTATAAGAATGCTTCCAAAACCTACAAATAAAGAATTTTCATGGAAAAGGAACACATATCATATCACAGTTTTAACATTGCAAACCACAGAGTGTGTACCACTGTGATGGAGAGAAAATGTGCATAGCAACTGGGAGCTATTGCACTCCAAGTGCTAGAGATAATAGAACAATCTGAAAGAGAATTTAAAAACAATAGGTTTAAAATAGTCAAACAAGCAAAGCAAGGAAAAGCTACGTTAGGCAAGATTAATGTAGAATCGTCATCGTTATCATCATCATCAGATTAAAAACAAACAGATGTTTCACCTGCTCAGAAATAAAAAAAGCCTGCAAGGGAAAACCCAAAATGAAATACAAGCAGAAATAATTCATATATCATATAAAACATTGTCACCACACCAAAAAAGTGGGGAATAGGCCTTCCTGATGGCCTAGGGATTAAGTCTCAGTGCTATCACAGAGAAGGCCTGAGTTGGATAGTGATTCCCGACAGGGAGCTGACCCACATGGCACAGCAGACCTCTCCTGTCTCTCCTGCTGCTCCCCTCAGCAGTATATTTCAGTAGATCTGCCTGTCCTGCACTTGGCTCTCTGGTGAATCCTCTCAGTCCCTTATAGCTCCCCACGTCTGACCTACACCCCAGTTCTTCTATGAAAATAAATAAATAAATATATTTTTTTTTTAAAAAAGAAAGAAATCAAAAAGGGGGGAAATAAGAATCCATGTAACTTGCCTGGCTTCAGGGTATGCAAATATTGGTCTCTATGTAATAGACTTCTTTTTCACACAAGCATGGGTTAACAATTCAGAAATTGATTTGTATTCTAGGATTGATGAATTAGTAAATACATATGAATGACGAGCAAGCTTTCTGACTGACAGAAAAGAAGGGAGTTACAAATATGGAAGGGGGAAAAGATCAAATGAGTCCTGGGGTGTTGGAATGAAATTAGAGGTATAGGCAATGACTTGTGGTTTTTAAAATAAAGAGATGTAAAGACAGGTACAAACATAAATAGATACAGAAATATATATATATATATATATGTATGATACTAATCAACTATGCTATTCCAATAACAACTAACACATTCAGCACATAGATTTTGTTTTCTGAATATCATTCTCCACTTAAAGAAACCTTTAAGAGCCTTTTGGAGACTGATTGCAGTAAGGTAGGTATATAAGATGGGCCTAGGACATCAGTTGGGTCAAAAAGTGATGAAGTGCACACCAAATAATAGGGGCACATGGGAAGGAAAGAGACACCACTTTCAAAAAGCGCACACTGGCCAAACCTGGGATAATTTGACCATCAAGATCATGAAGACAATGAATTGTAACCCACTGACTATACTAAGAACCTGTAAGTCTACACCAATATGACCAAGCAAATAAATGAGAAGAAAGAAACTTTTTCCTTTTCACAGAAAGGCAACTAAGAAATGTAGAGAGAATGATGAAGTGAAAAAGAGTCATGTTTTGGTAACCATTTAATAATTGACTAAGGTGAGAATCGCCATTGGATGCTAAGATTATTGAGTGAAAATTTTCAGAGTGATGGGATATTTACATAACCTAAATGTATGTCCATATAAGACATTTATTCATACAAAAGGAATTCTAGTAACTGCAGATAAAGAAATCTGACTGATAGCACCTTATCTAATTGACCAATGGACATCAGAAGAGATGAGTCCATACCACAAACTCCTAGATGATGTCTTGACAGACAGGACTGGTACTAGAGTGAGGCAAGCTAAGCCTCTGTACTGTACTTGCATGAAGCTGAGAATGAGGATCTCCTTCAATATTGTGTGCTAAGTATCTCTTTTGTTAATGTCCTCTGAGAAGAGCACTTTTCTTCTGTGCTTTTCAGACCCAAAGTACATAGCCTGAGTCTAATTTTGAGGGAAACACCAAATGAGCTAAAAATAAGAATATTCTACAAAAAAAATTGACCTGTTTGCTTCAAAAAATCAATCTGTAACTTCACTGTTTAAAGATAAAGATTGAGCAATGATCCCAAATAAAAGATTAAAAACCTGACAACTGAATACAGTGCACGATCTGGGACTTTCTTATTTTTTTTTCTACAAGGAACACCATTGTGAAAATAGGTGAATTAGGAATAAGATCTACAGATCAGCTAATAGGTTGTGCGTGCTGATTATGTAAGAGTGCATATATTCGTTTTTAGGAAATTCTGATTCAAGTATTTAGGAGCAAATGGGCATTGTGCCTGCAACTTACTTTCAGGTTGTTCAGGAAAAAAATGAGTAGATAGACAAAGAGATGAAGATCAACTAAAGGGTAAAATGCTAATGTTTGGGAAATACAGGTAGAAGGCATGTGACAATTATTTGTGTTATCTTGTATCTTCTGTAAATCTGAAATGGCATCGGGATGAGAACTCATGCTCCAGTAGCTGCAGATAGCTTCACAGTGCTGTGCTTAACCCCTTGCGCCACTGGGGAGGCCCTGGAACAATAGTTTCAAAGTGCAGAAAGAACATAACTCTCTAACTGGTATTCTCTACCAAACAGAATTGTCATTTCAAAGTGAGGATATAATAAAGACATTTTCAGGTATCCAAAACTAAGAAGTCTACTACTAAAAAACCTTACTGAAAGAGCTACTTACTAATATAACCTAAGAAAAAGTAATTGACCTAGAAAGACAGAAATTGAATAAGATATGAAAAATAATGTCAATCAAAAAAAGTTGATAACCATGTTGATAAATCTGAAAATAGAAACTATTTCATGTCTGTAATAATGGCACATGTTAAAAAGACCCCCCCCCAAAAAAAAAAACAAGTATTGGAGAGGGTGTGAAGAAAGGAACCTTATTACATTGTTGGTGGCAATGTAAATGGGAATGTATACCCTTGTGGAAAGTGATCTGGGTTAATCTTCACAAACTGAAAATGGAAATATTGCATGGCTGAGTATTTCCACTCTTAGGTATCTATATATCCAAAGAACATGAAATCATCAATGCAAAAACTATATGCTGTACAATGTTTATTGCAGAATTATTTACATTAACTAGGACATGGAAACCATCTAAATGCCCATCAATAGATGACTGGGTTAAGAAGATGTGACATCAAAAACCAACTCAAAATGGATTAAAGAACTAGACATAAGACCTGAAACCAGAAAATACATAGGCGAAACACTACGGGATATGCACATCAAAGACATCTTTACAGACACATCACCCAAAGCAGTGATAGTGAAGGCAAAGATAAACAGCTGGGACTACATCAAATTAAAGAGCTTCTGCACAGCAAAAGAGACAATAACCAAAACAAAGAGACACTCCACCGACTGGGAGAAAATTTTTGCACACAACACTAATGATAAAGGACTGATCACAAAAATCTACAAAGAGCTGATGAGACTCAACAAAAAACAAAGAAAATAATCCAGTCAAAAAATGGGCAGAATAGCTAAAAAGAAACTTCTCCAAAGAGGATATGCAAATGGCCAACAGGCATATGAAAAAAATGTTCAACATCACTTGTAATCAGAGAAATACAAATCAAAACTACAATGAGATGCCTTTTTACACCAGTGAGAATAGCACATACTAAAAAACTAGCAACAACAAATGCTGGCAAGGATGTGGAGAAAAAGAACTCTCCTGCACTGCTGGTGGGATTGCAAAATGGTCCAACCACTATGGAAAGCTGTATGGAGATTCCTCAACTGACTAAAGATAGAGCATCCGTATGATCCAGCAATTCCACTCCTAGGTATTTACCCAAAGGACACAGAAACATTAATTCCAAAGAGCACCTGCACCCCTATGTTTATAGCAGCACTATTTACAATAGCTAAGCTTTGGAAACAACCCAAATGCCCAAAAATAGATGACTGGATCAAGAAGATGTGGAATATATACTCAATGGAATATTACTCAGCAATCAAAAAAGATAAACTCATGCCATTTGCAGCAACATGGATGGAGCTGGAAGGAATCATGCTTTGCAAAATAAGCCAGAAAGAAAAAGAAAAATTCCGGATGGTCTCACTCATAGCAGGAATTTAGAAAACCTAAATAAGGGACCAGGAAAAAGGCTAATTATAATAAAGAAAAAAATCAAAATCAACAAGCAACTATAAACCAGAGACACACTATGAGGTGCCAGGGGAGGAGAGGAGGGATTAGGGTTAAAACAAGGTGGTGGGAATTGTATGGGGACTATAACCAAAATGAAAATGCATACATTATGCAAAAATGAAAAATGATGTCAGAATTATATAAAATAAAATATTAAAAAAAGATGTGACATACTAATACCATGGAATGCTACTAGACACAAAAGAAGATGAAATGCAGCTATCTATAGAAAAGCAGAGGACATTATGTGTAGTGAAGCAAATCAGGGTGACAGACACAAATAAAGGATGATTATATAACGGACAATTTGACAAAGTGAAACATCAATACTTACAAAAACTAGTGAACATTAATAAACATAGCAAAGTCTCTGAGGTAGTGGGAAGGGGAGGACAGAGGGACATAAGAGATGATGGTGGGGGAAACTCATAAAACTGTACATCTCAATAAATCTTAAAATGATTGTATGGTATTTAGAAAGAAAATAATGCCAACAGAAGCTTAGCAATATGTGGGGAAGAGTTTCCTTCTTTTATTTTATTATTACCTTATTCTTAGGCAAAAGGCTAGGATAGAAGTCTTTATTATTGAATATTTAGTAACAATGACTTTCCAGTTTTTTCTATCATGCAATTCATTGCTTTGAACTTTTGTCTTCTAAAAAAATTCTATATTTTTCCTCAAAAACAAAGTTTATTTGTATCCATGATCTATGTGTCTGAAATCTTAACTCACAAACTCATTCACGTGGGATTTTATAACATCCTGAGTTGAATAAAAGGCTTCTGACAGTGAGTGAAACTGGAAAACTGAGATGAGAAAGGGAGGTAGAATGCTCTTTGTAAGCATTCACCTCTCTCTAGAACTTTCCAGCCTCTGAGCATTCGTAACAAATCTGTGTCATATGGCTCCTTTCCCTTGTACAATATAACAGGTGAGTGAATGAAAAGATTTCCTGTCACTTAATACACTTTATGAGGGAAGATTAAGAGCTGGACAAAGGAGCCAGTTTGTGTTTCTGATACTGGATGCCTCTTCAGGAGCCAGGCGGATTCAGTGGGCAGGGAGGGCAGGCGGGGGCAGGAGTGACTCACTTAGATTAGGTGGTGATCCTTTCTCAGCCTCCCAGCAGCTTAGCCATGAGAGGTCTCAGTTTCTGCCAGCAACCGTCAAGTTTAAACAGGCTGTGTAGCCATTCTGCTCCCTCTCTGGTAAGGCTGGAAGGAACCTTCCACACAAGCGGGGCAACGATGTGGTGGGGTTTATATAGACTGCAGGTGGCATCTTACTGTCTATTTCTAGAAAGAGTGGATATTTCAGACTTTTTGAAGAGCCACGTGTACTAGCTCTGCAACCTTGGGGGAGTCACTATTTCCCACTGTAACAACACAGTGAACCCCACTGAGTCTTGGAGGGGACTCAGAGAAAATATGTAGGGTTGTGGTTACAAGGAAAGTAGCAGTGGTTGGCACAACAGTTACATCTCGTCTTTTTTCCTGATAGGTAGAAAGTCTGTACATCCCTTTATATTTTGTTTTGGGGGAGGCATGGAAGTAAGTTTTTGTTTATTTGTGTTATAAAGCCACTTCTTGCAGTCTGGGAAATCTAGTATTATAATTCTACCTTTCAATTTTCAATTTTCCAGTTGATTTTGTTGTTTCCAGTTGATTTTCTGATCTACAGTCCTTGTTTTCAGAGTATGATAGACATCAGAGTTTGAAAACATGAAGCTTTGGTCCTCATTTCTTCTGGTTTGACTGCTTCTGGGAACAAATGGGGTTTTTTTGTTTGTTTCGTTTTGTTTTTTTAATAAGTCCTCACTTTTTAAAAAAAAAAAAGATTTTTATTTGTACAAGAACTGGGATACAGGCCAGATGCACGGGAGGGTGAGAGGATTCACCAGAGACAGGGGAACAGAACAGGCAGACTGATGAAATACACTGCTGAGGGGAGCAGCGGGTGCAACAGGAGAGGTCTGCCGCGCCACGTGGGACCCTTGCTGGCCAGCTTGCCCGGACCTAAGTGGCGCTGCAGAAGCTGTGGACAGCTTCACAGCGCTGCGCTCAACCGCTCAACCAGGGGATGCCTGGAGCAAATGGGCTTAACAGCAAGACAAATGAGAGCTTCAACCAAACCTTGGAGAAAAATGGGTGGGAGCTGGACTTAAGTTTGTCCTGAGGAGGGAAACTGGTGCTTAAAACCATAATTACTCAGAGCTCTGTAGGGTGACAGACTGGATCCCAGCTGATGTCAGTTTTCGGGGGGTTCAGAATGCTGAGTTGTGGGTAGTGGCACTCAGAGTAGGCATACAGTAGCATCCTGGACCACCCCATGGGGATTTATAAGAGGGAGTACAGTTCTTAAGTAATATCTGAGGACTACACAAGGTGGGCAGGATTACAATTTTGTGGGACTTCAAACTTGTACCATTGTAGGATGGGGTCCACTTTAAGAAAAAATACAAAAATAATTCACTTTGGCAACTGTGGTGAAGCACAGGACTCTGAAAAGTTTGCTAAGGCCTTACTCAGGGCCTCAGAAGGGGCCCACGCATCTTAGGGCCCGACCTTCAGTATATTTCTCTCTGTTCCCAAGTGGTAGTTCAGGCTAGAGTTGAAAACACAATCAAGAGTGAAGGTACAGGGCCTCCCCGGTGGCGCAGCGGTTGAGCGCTGGGTTGCGAAGCTGCCCGCAGCCTCTGCAGCGCCAGTTCGATCCCCGGCTGCTCCCCGGCCACCGGAGGAGGGTCCCACATGGCGCGCAGACCTCTCCTGCCGCCCGCTGCTCCCCTCAGCAGTGTACTTCGGTCCTTCTGCCTGCTCTGCTCCCCGCTCTGGCTCTGGTGAATTCTCTCACCCTCCCGCGCTTCTGACTGTACCCAGTGCATGTATAAACAAAACAAACAAAGAAAGAAAAAAACATGCCTCTCTATATAAAAAAAAAAAAAAAAAAAAAGAGTGAAGGTACAAATTAGGAAACTGAGGCAGGAGTCCAAATTATATGATAGCCCAATCCAAATTGAGCTGGGCTCATAAAACAAGAGTTAATTAAGAGAAAAGTGATTATCATGGGCTCAGTCCTGTATCCCAGGTTCCAGATTTAGGACAGCTGGCACAAAGTCCAGCCCTCCCTCAAATACTGGAAGGTCTGCAGGTGTTCATATGCCCACATGCCCAGATTAGTGCAGGAATTAGGAAGGGTTCACTGACTGTGAACAAATCAGGCAGAAGATGAGATCTGATAAGGACTTCCACATGTTAATTTGTTTTTGCATTCAGTAACTTTTGTTACATTTTTATTGAGGTATTATGGACAGATAACATTATATTAGTTTCAAGTGTACAATAGGATTCAATATTGCATATACTATGAAAGATTTACTCTCCTGGAAATTTGCAAATTATACAGCACAATAGTATTAACTATACCATGCTGTACATCACATGTCCATAACTTATTTTGTTACGGGAAGTTTATAGCTTTTGATCCCCTTTCTCCCCTTTCCCATCCCTCACCTCTGGCAACTACCAATCTGTTCTATCTTTGAGTTTGCTTTTTAAAAATAAAAATAATCAGTTTTGAGATTGCACATATAATTGAGAACATTTGGGCCACACTGGTGGCTGCAGGATTAAGTCTCAGTGCTACCACCACTACTGCCTGAACTTGATCCCTGGCCAGGGATCTAACCCACATATGGCACAGCAGACCTCTCCTGTCTCGCCCACTGCTCCCCTCAGCAGTGTATTTCAGTAGATCTGCCTGTTCTGCTCTCCAGTCTGTCTCTGGTGATTCCTCTCAAGCCCCCCAACCTGCACCTCTGGCCTACACCCCAGTTCTTCTATGCCAAAAAAAAAGAAAAAAGAAAAAAGCAAGAACATTTGTCTTTTGCCGATTTATTTCCCTTAGTATAATGGCCTCAAGTTTCATCTATATTGTTGCAAATGGCAAGATTTCATTCTTTTTTATGATGGAATAATATTCATGTGTGTATGCCTATTTCACAATTTCTTTATTCATCCACTGATGGATGAATCAGGTTATTTCTAAATCTTGATTATAGCAAATAATGCTGTAGTGAATGTGGAATGAATGCACATGATCTTTTTGGGTTAATTGTTGGGAGAGACCCTGTGCAGTGAGCAGAAGGGCCTTGACCTGAGTTCCTAAGGCATGTGAAAACACATGTGTCTTGGAGGAAAACCTCTGGGTGACAGGACTTGGTGTTGAGTGCCAGTATCAAGAAACCAAAGATTATATTCAGTAACAACATATAAACAGTCAAGAATTTGAGAGAGTGGGACTTTTGCCCCGTTTTCAGCCAATAAATGTTTCAACAAAGAAGCGAAAGTAGAAAGATGAGAAGAATACCCCATTCTGTTATTTTCCCCTTGTTTACTCACCACCTTATGTAAACTGTCACCCGCCACCATCGTCACCTCGTCACTCTTGGTGGGAGGTATCACCTTCAGGTCCCTGTTTGGGCACCACTTGTGGACTTTTAGTGAGTCCCAGACCTGGGACGCGATGGGGAGGGAAATTACATGGGGGACTGTCATGTCCAGTATGCAGCAAATTCTTTATTGTCTTAGTGCTCATTATATACTATTTTAATTGCAGCAGGTGTAACATCAAAGCATACCATATAATGATTAACACATATGAATGATTTGTCTACTTTCTTACTATTATCTATTTACTTCAGACAGTAGGATACCAGGTGATTAGTTCTCACGCATATAATCTTATCTCCCCCTAGCTAGAGCCTGGGAAGTTTCGCTCATTATTTTTGTTATTTTCAGACTGTGGAGATGTAGAGGCCTGACTCCACGCAGGTCACTTTCCGGGCACTCAACACCAAGACCTGTCACCCAGAGGTTTTCCTCAGAGACGCACATGTTTTCACATGCCTTAGGGATTCAGTTCAAGGCCCTTCTGCTCAACTGCATGGGGTGTCTCCCAACAGTTGATGTTTTCATTTTCTTTGGTAAACACCATAGAATGGAATTGCTAAATTATATGATAGTTCTATTTTAATTTTTGAGGAACCCCCCATACTGTTTTCCATAACGCACTAATTCACTGTCCTACCAATAATGCAATAATACAGATGCCTTCCTTTTTTTCTACATCCTCTCTGACACTTGTTATTCTATGTCTTTTTGATAAAAGCCATTCTAACAGCTGTGAGGAAGAATCTCACGTTATAACCAGAGACATTCTGCAGGGGGGGAGAAGGGAGTAGGATCAAAACAAGGGTGGGAAAAGCACAAGGGACCATGGTGATAGTTCACGGGTGAATGGGTGGCGGGAATTTCACGGGGACTATAACCGAGATGAAAATGCACACATTGTAGAAAAATGAAAAATGATGTAAATATCTATATGTGTAAATATCTATCTATCTAGATATCTATCTATCTATCTATCTATATATATACACACACATATATATATAACGAAGAATATCGGTTGTTTGGAATTGCATTCCCAGGTGAGTAGTGAGGTTGCACGTCTTCTCAGGTATGTTCCTGATGGTTGTCTAAACGATGTGCCTTCTTGGAAAAATATCTATTCAGATACTCAGCTTATTTTTAAATCAGATTATTTGATTTTTAGTTATTGAGCTACATAAGTTACTTATATATTTTGGATATTAGCCCCTTACAGCTATGATTTTTGAAAATATCTTCTCCCATTCAGTAGGTTGCCTTTTATTTCTTGTATTTATTTTTCATAATGGGTTCCTTTACTGTGCAGAATCATTCATTCATTGAGCAATTACTTTATGTGTCTTGAAGGCAAAAAGAAGATTAAGGCCCAGTCTCACTGTCCAAAAAGAGGAGGCTGATACCTGAACACAGGGTAACCACTGCCCCAAAGGAAATCACCTAGGAACCCCAAGACTCTCTGAGTATTTAGTAGGATTGACCTAGTTTTAACATTGAAAGTGCTACCTTTCAGGAAATTCCTCAGTCCCAGACAAACTGGCATAGTTGGTTACTGTGCGAGGGACAGTGACTAGTTTCCTTGGAGGTAGGAGGACACTGTGATCCCAGGGGTCAGCTCTGAAGCACCGTTCATTTCTTGTCACAGTGTGACAGCAAATGGTGGCCTCACATGCCTCAAGGAATTGCATCAAGTTCCTTGAGAGTGTGGGAGGTTGGTAGAATGAGTCACCAATTGGGCCTGTCAGAGAAAAAAGCATAAAAGTGACTGGTGAGGAAAGGGCTGGGGTAGCAATCTCTATAGCGACTTCTGAAGCCAAGCCCAGAATCTGTGAAGCAACAATCCAGCCAGATGAAGTCCAATACCCCCAGATGATGGAGCTCAGAGTGGCAGTGTTCTCTAAATCAAGACAACAGCCTGACACACTAGCAAAGGGACCTTCAGGGTCTCAGAGTCCTGTGCCTTGCAGCCCACTTGCTCCTCTTCCTTGGGGCAGAGCAGGGTATGCCTTGTTAGCAAATAACATGGAAGAGACACAGTATCCCTTTGTTGTTCCTCCTCCTCCTAGGCAACTGTCTAGGTTAGTGAAATCAGTTCCTGATTTTTAATCTGAGATCTTCCTGTTTAGTTTAACCCCTACTCAACATCTGAAATCATATGCCAAATTTTGTATATATAAGCATCTTTTTGGAAAGATAGCATTCATCAGAATCTCTAAATTGTTCAAGATCAGAAAGAGGTTAAGAAACACTAGACTAAATGACTGCTAAGTTTCCTGTTTTCACATTCAGTGATTCTTTGCTAATACTTAAGACAATTGGTCTGAAATTATAAAAAGGATCACAAGGGACATAAATATTAGGGTCCAAAAAATCCAATATTGTTTTGAGAGATATGATACATATTAACATTTGGGAATATAAAACAGCTTTCTCTGTTGTGAAAGGGAACCTGTGATGGTTAATTTTATATCAACTTGGCTAAGATAGTGGACACACCATGTGGGTGCCCAGTTGTTTGGTCAAATACAATCTAGATGTTGTTTTGAAGTATTCTAAAGATGATTTAGAATACTTGATTTGATTTAAAGACATTTAAATCAATAGACTTTGAGTAAAGCAAATTACCATCCATAATGTGTGGGTGGGCCTCCTTCTATCAGTGGAAGTGTTGAAGAGGAAAGGTTGATGTTTCCCAAAGGAGAAAGAAATTTCCTCAAGACTGCAACATAGGAGCCCTGCCTGAGTTTCCAGCCTGCTGCCCTGCAGAATTCAGATTCAAAATTAACTTCATCTCTTACTTGAATTTCTAGCTGAACAGCCTGGAATTTGGAGGCCCTCTCAAGCATGTAAGCCATTGCCGTCAAATAATTCTCAGTCTCTGTGGTTCTCTCCAGTTGGTTCTATTTCTCTGAAGAACTTTGACTAATACAAGATCCATTTGTCATTTATTTCACATCATACACATATGACTCATCAAAATAGTCACCACTGGTGAAGGCAGTCCCGTGGTCATTTGGAACAAATGAGTACTATTGGCCAGAAAAGGCTATAAAAAGTAAGAAACAAAAATCCACACTTTCCCAAGTATATGTCCCAAGCTTGAGTAAAATCGCCGAAGAACCACACCTGCTCAAACTGGCTGAAAGCAAGTTGGTTAACATAATTTGGTCAAAAGAAACATTTGGTTCAAAATGAACAGCTTTTTCCTTTAAATTGATATACCACTCTGCACTGGCAAACGTTTTCATTAGAAAGTACATATATGTCACTTTTGTAATTTCACAAAAAGAAGGAAGTGAGTATTTTCAGGCACAGGTTCTTTGGCGAGCTGGTGGCGGTGGAAGGTGGTTGAAGCAGTTCAATGCCTCCCCACTTCCCCACGGGAAGGCAGGTGGGCTGGAGGCTAGTGAATATGAATTGCAGGACCCTCCAAATTTCTACAAGCCTCCTTACTACCTTTTTATTTGGGAAGGGGGGCGGCAGGGGAGGGAACAGCGCCTGGGAGAGCTCGTGCCCCGTCGGCAGCAGTGAAGCGCAAAGGGCATTTGAGACGTTCTCAGATTCCTGAAGGGGCAACCCTCGGTGTGGAGCCAGACGGTCCGAGCAGCCGCCCCAGCGAGTGCTAGGGAAGGTTTTACTCGCGATTACTCTTCCCTTACCCGTTTCGAGTGCGCACACTTTACCCTATTTTCTGGGGCGAGAAATCCTGGGGAGGAAACTTTATCTTCCGCGTCACTCTATCTTTCATAGAAATTTCCTAAATGTAAGTACGGTGCAACGAAACGCAGCACTAGCTCAGGGGCGCTTGGAGTAACCGGGAAATCATGAAAACCAGGGGCCAACCCAAGGCTAAAAGGAGGCGCCCGCGGAGCGCCGGGGCCTCCGCGCTCGCGCGCCCCGGCAACCACCGCCGCGCGCCGCCCGCGGCCGCCCGACCCGGGCGCGCGCCTCGGCAGCTTCCCCGCGCCCCTGACGTCACGGCGTCGGGGCGGGGCTAGCGTCGGGGCGGGGCTAGCGTCGGGGCGGGGCTAGCGTCGGGGCGGGCCGCCCCCGGAACTCGCGGAAGGGGCGGGCCGGGGGCGGCGGCCGGGGGGCGAGCTCCGCCTCTGAAGTGCGAGCGTTTCCAGCGCGCTGGGTCCGCTGCTGCGGCCGAGGAGCTGGCGGGGTCGGGATGTCGGAGCTGCCTGACGTCCGGCGGCGGGGCCACCCCAAGCAGAGCTCCTGGCACCCGCCGCACCCCGGCTTCGTGCTGGGGCTGGACGTGGGCAGCTCGGTGATCCGCTGCCACGTCTATGACCGCGCGGCGCGGATCTGCGGCTCCAGCGCGCGGAAGGTAATCGGGAGCGGGCGTCGGGGCCGCCGGGCAGGGTCGCGCCGAGGACCCGGGGTCGGGTCGCCTGGGGGCGAGGGGCAGGGGCGCCTCCGCCGGCCGGGACGGGCCCCCCTGCCGCGCTGACGGGCCCGGGGCTGCGCGTCTGGCCAGATCCCGCTTTCCCTCTCCCGGCGGGGTGAACCCCGCGCTCCCTTCCAGTCCAGACCGGGAGGAGAGGCGGCGGGTAGGTGACTCGGGCCGCTCCTCTGCATCCTCTCACCTGGGCTCTCCTCGCCGGCCTCTCCTGCCTGGGACTGAGGTGACTTGGCAGGGCAGGGCAGGGCTGGGAAGGCTGCGCTCATCCAGCCCGAGGGTGCTCCGTGACCGCCTTGTTTTTTTCTGCCCCTTTCTTGATCGACTTCCAACCCGTCTTTCTGCAATTTTTCAAGTCTTGATAAAACTTAAATTTGTTTCTTTTGTCCTTTCTTCGATTGTCATCATTAACTACTCTCAAAGCGCTGGCTCCTCACATGAGCAGTTGATTTCCATATACGCAGGAGAGATATTGGGCAGGTTTTGCAGACTAGGTTGTCATTAGTTTCTCTCTTCCCATCTTTGAGAATTCATGAAAATATTTTTTGCCTTTTGAGGAACTTACCAAGTCATTAGTTTTTGTTTTAGTGAAGTTTTGAATTGGGATAGCACCCAGCACATTGTTTGTTACTCTTCTGTTCTCATTTAATGAAGTGTTGATTTCTACACAATTGCCAGCGCCTCTAAAATAATGGTTATTTACTTGGTGTTCTTACTTAATCTTCTTCCCAATACTAACATCTTTCATGGGAGTAGTGGTGGCCAGAACAGTAGCAATTATTAACCTGAACCATTCCCAGCAGCACTGGTCTCTTGGATTTCTCAATCCCCACCTCCTTAGGAGTGTTTTTCAGTGGCAGCAGTTGTCTAGGATCAGGTCTTACCCAGGATGAAAATAAGTAATGACTGTGATGAGTATTTGTTGTCAGGAAACAGCACACTTCATTCAGGCCTCAGGACCAAGACCTTGAGTTGTGAACCTGTGCAGGAACACAGCCCACACACCCCATCCATACCCCACCCTGTAAGGACAGGTGAAAAGTCCTTCAGTGACTGTGTGCTCCTTATCTTTTTATGAGTCTGTCACAACACAGTGACACTTTTCACAGACTCCCTTGTAATTCTAGACACAAAGTACTTTTGCTTTAGGCAGTGATTTTTTTTTTTTTTTTTGAAAGGAACTGAGGTGTTGGAACCAAAGGAAACAGAAATTGCTAGCAGATACAAAGTTTCAAATACAGTGTTATTTGGAGAGAATCATTCTTTTTTATATAGATCAGGGAAGAATCTCAAAGATGAATCATGATTGCTGTGAGTAGCAGGAGACTAGAATGGTTTATTTAGACACTGAACTGTGGAGAAGATAACTGGAAAGTTATATGAGCAAATGAAAATGCAAAGTGTCCCTGTCCTCAAAGGATGAAGGACCATCTTAGATAAAGGAGCATATAGCAGTGCTTCAAACTAGTAGCGGAGTTTAAAGCAGTGTTACTTAAAGTATGATAGGTGGGCTGCTCTAGATAAGATATAGCAACTAAATGTTTAGAAATATGTGTAGCAATTTGGCAGAGTAATTTCATGTCTGCTTATCTTAAAACATTTGGAATTTTACTTGTATGTAGTTTTGTTTTAATTACATCTTAAAATATTGTTTGGTCCACAATGAGTTAGAAATAAGAAAAAACCAACAATTGATCCTTTACTGTAGCTAATTTGGGATATTTGGGAAAGAGTCTTGTAGGCCTATGCTGATACTTAGCACCTTGTTTATTACTTCATAGGTACAAAATAAATAATGACTGCATTTCATCAAAGTTTAAGAATTCCGTTTGCTTCATGGGACTCTGTGAATTAGAGGTGTAGCTTGTTCCCTCAAGTGAAAAATCACAACTCTGCTAATATTATGAGGAAAAGAATATATAATAGAAACCCAAACCTCTTAGTGTAGGACTTGGTTGATTCTGGCAAATAGATAGCTTTAAAAGAGAAAAAAGAGGGCCTCCCCTGGTAGCGCAGGTGGTTGACAGCCATGCTGTGAAGCTGTCCACTGCCTCTGTAGCACCTATTCTATCCCTGCCGACAGGCGACAGGCGAGAGTCCCACATGGTGAGGCAGATCTCTCCTGCCGTGCCCGCTGCTCCCCTCAGCAGTGTATTTCGTCAGTCTGCCTGTTCTGCTCCTCACTCTGTCTCTGGTGAATCCTCTCACCATCCCGTACATCTGGCCTGTACCTTGGTTCTTGTATTAAATAAATAAATCTTAAAAAAAAAAAAAGAGAGAGAGAGAAATAGAAGAACTGAAGAGATCACCTTGTAGAAACAAGAAAAAATAGACTGTGTTGGTCTTTAGTTAAAATTGAAATATCAAACATGAACCTTTACATTAGAAGGCCAGGAGGCTTCTAGGAAAACTTCAGTGTTATTTCTTATGGTGCTTTTTAATAGCAAAAATACATCTATAATTTGTATTACAATCTTCCTATGAATTCTCAAATATTGGGGTCACAATTGGAATAGTATTGAGACTTGGAACCCCTGATTGTGAATATTTGATATTTTTAGTTTTTAAAAATGGATGTAATAAACCAGGTGCTAAGTATCAATGTAGACCAACAAGACTTTTGTGAGAAACCATCAAAAATGAAAGCATTTTGATTGGAAAAACAGATCAGAAAGGTCACTCCATAGAAAGTGGTGGTATCTCCAATAGCATATGCCATCTGTACTTTCTTTTTAAAATCTGGCTGTTGTTGTCTTTTGTTGTTTTTTTTTTCAATTTTTTTATAGTTTTTTTTATAATTTTTTTTAAAAGATTTATTTATTTATACAAGCACTGGGTACAGTCAGAAGCATGGGAGGGTGAGAGAATTCACCAGAGCCAGAGCAGGGAGCAGAGCAGGCAGAAGGACCAAAGTACACTGCTGAGGGGAGCAGTGGGCAGCAGGAGAGGTCTGCACGCCATGTGGGACCCTCCTCCAGTGGCCGGGGAGCAGCCAGGGATCGAACCAGCGCTGCAGAGGCTGCGGGCAGCTTCCCAACCCAGCACTCAACTGCTGCGCCACCGGGGAGGCCCTGTTGTCTTTTGTTTTAAATCAACAAAACAGTTCCTCCTTAACTTTGATTTTGTTCTTTTTTTTTTTTTTTTTTAAAGATTTGTTTATGCATACAAGAGCTGAGGTACAGGCCAGAGATGCGGGGTGAGAGGATTCATCAGAGATAGAATAGGGAGCAGAACGGACAGAAGGACAGAAATACACTGTTGAGGGGAGCAGCGGGTGAGACAGGAGAGGTCTGCTGCGCAATGTGGGTTGCTCCCTGGCCGGCCGGGGATCGAACTCTTGCTGCTGAGGCTGTGGATTGCTTCATAATGCGGTGCTTAAGCCCTTGCGCCACCAGGGAGGCCCTGATTTTGTTCTTTTTTTTTTTTTCTCTCTTTTTTTTTTTCTCTTTTTTTTTCCCTCTTTTTTTTTTTTTAAATAAATTTTATTTTTATATTCCCCATACAATTGCAACCCCCTTATTTTGACCCCAATCCCTCCCCTCCCTGCCCCCCACTCCACATAGAGTGTCTCTGGTTCATAGTTTTTTGTTGATTTTGATTTTCACTTTCTTATTCATTTTCCTGGTCCCTTATTTAAGTTTTCTAGATTCCTGCTATGAGTAAGACCATCCAGTATTTTTCTTTTTCTTTCTGGCTTATTTCGCTGAGCATGATCCCTTCCAGCGCCATCCATGTTGCTGCAAATTGCATGTGTTTATCTTTTTTGATTGCTGAGTAATATTCCATGGTGTATATGTACCACATCTTCTTGATCCAGTCATCTATTTTTGGGCATTTGGGTTGTTTCCAAAGCTTAGCTATTGTAAACAGTGCTGCTATAAACATAGGGGTGCAGGTGCTCTTTGGAATTGATGTTTCTGTGTCCTTTGGGTAAATACCTAGGAGTGGAATTGCTGGATCATATGGAAGCTCTATGTTTAGTAGGTCCAGAAATCTCCACACAGTTCTCCATAGTGGTTGGACCAGTTTGCATTCCCACCAATAGTGCAGTAGAGTTCCTTTTTCTCCACAACCTCGCCTACATTTGTTGCTAGTTTTTTTAATATGTGCCATTCTCACTGGTGTAAGATGGTATCTCATGGTAGTTTTGATTTGCATTTCCCTATTACAAGTGATGTTGACATAAGACCTGAAACCATAAAATACATAGAAGGAAATATAGGCGAAACACTACGGGATATGCACGTCAAAGACATCTTTACAGACACATCACCCAAAGCAGTGATAGTGAAGGCAAAGATAAACAGCTGGGACTACATCAAATTAAAGAGCTTCTGCACAGCAAAAGAGACAATAACAAAAACAAAGAGAAACCCCACCGACTGGGAGAACATTTTTGCACACAACACTAATGATAAAGGACTGATCACAAAAATCTGCAAAGAGCTGATGAGACTCAACAACAACAACAAAAATAATCCAGTCAAAAAATGGGCAGAAGAGCTAAAAAGAAACTTCTCTGAAGAGGAAATGCAAATGGCCAACAGGCATATGGTTTTGTTCTTGATCTAACTTTGGTTTGATCTTCCTTTGGTAGAGGAGCAGATTTCATCGTCACATGTTTGGAAATGGTGAGCTACCCATGTTAGTGGAGTGGGGGGGGCATGTTTGTAGGATACTGTTGAGGCAGTGGCATCCATACTGATTTTTTTTTTCAGCATGAGCAAATGTTGATTTTATTTGTGCCCTTATAGTCTGTGGTCATGGAAGTCTTGCATAGAAGAAATAGAAATAATGGTTAGAGGGGAACTGATTATGTTAAATCTGTTTCTGATGAGTTCACTGGGGAATAAGAGATTCTTTTTCCGTGTCACCCGGTGTCACTATCATGCTCCTTACATCGTTACTGTTTCCTTAGTTCCTTTTTCTCTTTATTTTTGACCTTTTCTTACATGATACAGATTTTCCTTAAATTGTGATCTTTGGCTGGTTACCTGTTCATATTTTCAGTGTGATGTCTTACCCCACTCGGCTCTATATGGTATTTGCAGGTAAAGAACTGCTCTGTTTCACCGTCTCCAGAAAGTGAATTTACTTTTGGCCAGGATAGGGAGGGATAGTAATCCGGCTGGAGGAGGGAAACTAGGAATCCTTGTAAAGACTCTGAAACATCCTATGTTCTGCCCTGTCTGTATCCCATCCTTTGGAGGTTCTGCTGGTTTTCAGGATTCAAAAACCCTAGAATCTCTGCCACAGGTTGTGTAAAGATATGGTATCACTTGAGAGGGTAGTGAGGTGTCAGTTTTCTCCTCTGTGCTTAGCTGTGTATCACCCACACATTCACTATTCACATTAAAGACCTGGTTTGGTCCAGTTTATTAAAATGTGGTCTGAGTCGGTTTTTTCTTTTCACATTTTCCCTGTCTGTAAATATTATTAATGTTTCTATTGAAGTGGAGTCTTGAGAGGACTGGGAGAGAAAACATAGCTTCAAGCCATCATTTTAACATTTCAGCCATGTGTTCCTTTTCTTTATTTTATTTTTTAAGTTAACAGATAGTAGAATTGATTTTTTTGGTCATTAAGTTCTATGAGTTTTAGCAGATATATAGTAGTGACCCCCAAAATTGCCTTTTGCTCCCCCTCCATTGTCATAATCATGCCTTTCCTTTGGTAACCCCAGATTCATTTTCCATGACCATAGATTTGTCTTTTTGAGGATGTCATATAAGTGGAACCAGACATTAAGTAGAAAAAACTTACAGAGTTCCATTTTTTCTCAGCAACACTTTGTTTTGTTAGTGTTTTTTATTTTGGGTATGCTAATAGATGTAGTAGAATCCATATTTTTCATTTGTATTTACTTAATGACTAATAATGTTGAATATTTCCATGTGCATGTTTGCCATCCATATATCTTCCTTGATGAAGTGCCTGTTCAAGACTTTTCCCCATTTTTCATTTGGGTTGTTTGTTTTCATACTGTTGAATTTTGAGATTTCTTTATATTTACTGGCTTATCAAACCTGTGTTGGATATGTGATTTGCAGATATTTTAAACCAATCTGTACTTTGTCTTTTCATTTTCCTAATAGTCTTTTGCAGAGCAAACATTTTTAATTTTGATGAAATCCAATTTATCATTTTTGTTTGTTTTAGGAATTGTGTTTTTGTTGTCATGTCTAAGAATTCTTCAACTACCCACAAGTGAAAAAGATTTTCTCCTCAACATTTTATAGTTTTACTATATATTTCCGTCTGTGATCCATTTTGAGTTAATTTTTGTATAAGAGATGAGGTTTAGATAGAGGTTCTTTTTTTTGTATATGGATGTTTAGTTATTCCAACTATGTTGAAAAAACTGTCTTTTCTCCGAGGCAATTCAGCCTTGTTCATTTTTCAAAAATCCTTATTCTTATTTGTGTGGGTCTACTTCTGGGCTCTGTTCTGTTCCATTAATCTGTTTGTCTATTTTTATGCTAGTAGCACACTTTTAATTACTGTGCCTGTCTATTAAGTCATGGGACTGAGTAGTGTGATTCTTCCAATTTTACATCTTTTCAGCATTATTTGGCTATTTTAGTCCTTTTGCCTAAAATATAAATTTTCAGACTTATCATATCTACATTTACACAAAAAATTCTGCTGGGATTTTGATACAGAATTGTGCATGACAATTCTTTTAGTACTGCCTCCTCACCCTCATGATAGTCTTCTGATAAGAAATCCATTTGGATTATTGTTCTATATTTGTAATATGTCTGACTGTTTTAGTTTTTTTGTGTTTTTAGATTTTAGCATTTAAATTACAAAGAATCTGGATGTTGTTGGCTTAAGCAAATTGAGACAAACAGAAATAAGTTAGTTTATTAAAGAATCAAGATTGAGGATTTGAGCCTAGGATCAGCCTCCAGATAGCTCTGGGCAGGCTGCCCAAATTCTGAGCTTCTCAGTGAGTCTAATACAGTTGATGTATTCACAAGGAGATTATATGAAACATTTCAAGGATTTTTATGAAGTCAAAGAAAATCAGGGAAGAGGTCTGGTTAATGTATTGGTATCTCTCTGATGCTATCTGTGCATTAAGGAAAACAGAGAAGTTAGTAAAAATTTACCCTATTTAGGCCTTCCTAGTGGTGTAAGGGTTAATGTTATCTCAGTACTATCAAGCTATCACCAGCCACTGTGGCATGAGTTGGATCCCTGGCCACACATAGTGCATCAGACCTCTCCTGTCTCACCTGCTGCTCCCTTCAGCAGTGTATTTCAGTAGATCCACCTATTCTGCTCCTCACTCTGTCTCTGTTGAATCCTCTTACTCCCCTACATCTCTGGCCTACACTCCATTTCGTCCATGCATAAATAAATAAAATCTTAAAAAATAATTTAACCTATTTAGAGCCTTTTTTTGGAAACTGAGAGTTTTAGCACCATCACAAATCTCAGAATTGATATTCTTTGAGGTCACTAATTTCTTTGCAAATGGCAGCTTCCAAATGCTGATTCCTCCCCTGCCCTTCCCCCCTCCCACACACAGGAACAGCAATATTCACAGGCTCAGCTTTTTCACAGGAGAAGACCAGCTGTGTCCTGACTCTAGACTTGAGTTCTTACTTGGGATCAGGCAAAAGGGTACCCACGTAGTTGTTAGCTTTGGTTAATAATGTGTAATGCAAAAACAAAACACAACAAAACAGTGAGTTATGCTTTGAATTTGTCCTCTTTCTATTTTTTTGTGTCTAGAATATGGATTTCAAATCTTTTAAATTTTAAAACCTTTCACTGAACTTTGTTTTAGCACTATTAATTACCCTAAGTGTTTTTTCCTGCAATGAACTCTTCTCTTCCCCCTCCAACCCCCACCGCCCTACCCTCCCACCTCCACCTCCAATTTCCTCCCCCATGAATAAATAGTAGACCTTTTGCCCTTGTCCACAGAACACTGAGGCTTTGTTCATTTTCCCCCAATTTCTTTTCTTTCTATTGTTCATATTAGTTCATTTCTGTTGCTGTATCTTCAAGTTTATTGACTTTCTTCTGTTCTCTTTATTCTATTATTGAGCCCATCCAGTAAGTTTTTAGTTTTGATTCTTTAATTGATTTTTCTAGCTTTATTGAGGAATTAGTGAGAAAGGTGTATAACATTATGTTTTTTTTTCTATTTTTTTTTTAGGAGACATTGTAAAACATTATGTTTTAGTATACATGTGTATAACAATTGGGAACTACTCTTGGCAAATTTCAGGTACAATAAATTATTATTAACAATAGTCATAATTCTGTACATTAGCTCTCCAGAGCTTATTCATCTGATAACTTAAAGTTTATACCTTTGACCAGATCTCTCCATTTCTCCTACTCCCCTAGTTACTGTATTTCGAAATTTTCATTTCTTTTTCTTTTGTTTGTTTTATGTCTTTGTTAAGGCTTTTAAACTTTCATTTTTTCCCCAAAGGAATTTTCCCTACTTGGAGCAATTTTATACTAAGCAGCTTTAAAGTCTTTCTCAGAACTTTGCCATTTTGGCATTAACATCTGCTGACTATCTTTTACCATGCAAGTTGCAATTGTTCTGATTCTTCACACGCCATGTAATTTCAGATGGTTTTCATGGCTATTTTGAATGTCATATTATAAGACTGGGTCTTGTGTAATTCCTATGATGAATGTTGTTATTTTCTTTTGGCAGTTAATACAGGTGGGTTCAGGATACAAATTCTGATCAGCCTTCTGTGGATGTGGCTTCAGTGTTAGTTGTTTTCAAAATCTTGGTAGTGCTATTTGAATCTGCCCTGTGTATATGCCACCCAGTGATCAGTCTGGGACCGGGGTAGTGTGGTCTGTGCCTTAGTTCTGTTCTTAAAGTCTCTGTTATGCCATAGGATTATATTTCCACAAGTGCAGCTTTGAAGTGAACCTAGGAGTTAATACAGAACTTACTGCAGTTGCTTCCCCAAGCCTCTCCCTCTCTGAGATCTTCCTGCTACTTTCCTAGTCCCTGAGCCTCCCCTTTTGGGTCCTCTTGTCAGAAAACTGGAGCTTCTAGGTACTTCTCTGTCAGCAGGTGATACAAGTCAGCAAGAGCACAGAGAAGAAAAGCCTTGGGGGTTCACCTTAATCACTTGGTTTTACAGCTCTTCTGATGGAGACAAAGTTGTACATCTGTCAGTAACTTAGGTATTTATGGTTATTGCTGTCATCACCACCACTGGATAGGATAGCCTAGGTACAGAGTATAGAGGCAAAGGAAGAAAAAAAAGGGAGGGGGTTTCTAATATTCTGTCTTAGCATCAGCCAAAATGTGAGTGTTTCTCCTAGAGTTTCATCTGCACCTAGTATCCTTTTCTTATTTTTAAGTTGCCTTGAGTTCAGGACAGGGATACCAGAAGAAAAATGGGAAACTTACCACCTGTTAAGGTATTTGAATTTCTATCTTCTTCCCCGCCTGTCAGCATATTTTTTAGAGTTCACAAATATATATATGTGTGTGTGTGTGTGTGTGTGTGTGTAATTTTCTTTTTGGAACTTGTGTGTATCTGGAAGAGCAAAAATATAATCCCAAATTAATATATTTTAATAAGGTAAAAAAAATAAACGAAAGTCTGACTTTTTTTCGTTTTGTAAGTATAATACATCTTTATTGTGGAAAACTTGGAAAATAAAGTGAGCAATAAGAAAGATAATAAATAAATACAGCTAAAATCTCTAAATTCATAGCATAATTACTGTTATTTTGATTTATAGTTCTTTTTTCCCCATATATATTTTTTCCATTTTAACAGTAAAATGAATTCGGTAATAAGTGAAATCATGTTCTTTAACCATAATCTTAAGACCCAGATGCTATTGGTTTTATCTAATGTTGTTTTTACTCAATCTTCTCTTTTCACAAATAGGTAGAAAATCTTTATCCTCAAGCTGGCTGGGTTGAAATTGATCCTGATGTTCTCTGGGTTCAATTTGTTGCTGTAATAAAAGAATCTGTCAAAGGTAACTGTACTTAAAAAATAAAAATAGTAAAAGTACATTTTATTTGTAGTAAGAGTTTTCTTCAGGTGTCTAGAATTTTGTGTGTTTCCTAAGTTATAATTGTACACATAGTATTTTAATGAAGTCATAATTTCCCAGTATTTTTCAGGGGACATTTTCAGTTTGCAATGAACCACTTTGTCAAGGAAAGGTAACAGCAGTGCTGGCCTTTGGTGTAAGTCTTTTTCAGCTTGAGCATAAGGCCTCACCACCTTCATCCTGTGTTTTAGCTAGTTGGGATTTGCTTTCTGTTATCTACAAAATACTAGGGAGTTATAAACAAAGTTACAAAAATAGTTCCTGCTGTTAGGAGTTTTACAACTGTGTTACCTGTAATGTAAAATAAGTTTTTGTTTTATTTTGTTTTTTCTGTGTGACCTCTTGATGCGAAGTCCTCTGCTGGCTACAGTCGTGGTTTGAAATGTTAGTTCTTCACAAACATTCCAGTGCAGTATTCTTTAAGACCATGGTGAAAGATGACTTGTAAATATGAATTCTTAAAGGTCTTTTGCTTCATTTTCCTGACAGTTGCTTATCCTTCGCACCTTTTCTGTTAGAAACATTTCAAAACCTATTTAAAAAAATGTGCAAGGATAATAAATTGAACACCTTTATGTCTTTCTCCTAGATTCAGATGTGTTTACAATGTTTGTCATCCTATAACACTTTTTTTTTTTGGCTGACTCATTTGAGGGTTGGTTGGGACAACTGCACACTACTAAATACGTGAGCATTATCTCCAAAGAAAAGGTGTATTCTCCTATATAAATATAATGTAATTATCACAAGGAAATTTAATATTAACGTAATTTTTCTAATACTCGTGTTCAATATTCCCCTCTGTTCTTTGTCATTTATAGCAAAAGAACCTACAGACTGCAGGCAGTCTGTTTCATCTCTAATCTAGAGTATGTTTTTCGTGACACTGATACTTTCAAAAGCACAGACCAGTTTAGTAGATTGTTCCTCATTTGTGGCTAATTATTTGATCATGATTAGATTCAGGTGAAATATTTTTGGAAAGGCTGCTGTGTAGGGGGTGGTGTGTCTTCCTCAGTGCTCAAGTAGAAGTTGTCCCAAATTTGCCCAGGGGGGTAAATTGCTGTATAAGAAAATATCATGGAAAACACTTGAGTTGCTGTATGTTAAGAGATTTGGACCCCCAAAATGTTTTTATTTTTAACATCTGTTTATGTGGAAAATAAGACCTAAGTTTCAATAATGCTACTTTCACTGAGGTTTTCATTTTTTGCCATCAGCTAGCTATCTTGTATTATGGTAGATCACTGCTTATGTTAAGATCTAGTCTCCTAGCATTATGAAGGAGAAAATGAAATCTGACTTACCTTGAGTAGTATTTTTTTTTTCTGACATTTAAAACAAAAGACCATTTTGTTATTATTGGAATGACTTTTTCCCCTTTTAGATAAAAAAATTACTAAAAGTCATCGTAATAACTTATCTTAGTAATAACAATATCGTAATAACATTGTAATAACAATATCTTAGTATTGGCTCCAATTTTATGACTAAATGCTAAACTGAGAATTTTTTGGTAAAGATTATATTGAAAAGTTTCTTTCCTGTATCATAATACTGTGAAGACAACTTCACTGACTTCTATTTATTTATTTATTTATTTATTTTTGAGATTTATTTTATTTGTACAAGAACAGGGGTATAGGCCAGATGTGTGGGAGGGTGAGAGGATTCACCAGAGACAGAGCAGGGAACAGAACAGGCAGAATGACTGAAATACACTGCTGAGGGGAGCAGCCGGCAAGACAGGAGAGGTCTGCTGCGCCATGCGGGTTGCTCCCTGGCTGGCCAGGGATCAAACTCGTGCTGCAGAGGCTGCGGACAGCTTCACAGCGCTGCACTCAACTACCTATGCCACCAGGGAGACCCCTTTACTTACTTTTATTTATTTATTTATTTTTACTGACTTTTAAACCTATGTTTATCTGTGTCTATTTGTAGCTGCAGGAATAGAGATGAATCAGATTGTTGGTCTTGGCATTTCTACACAGAGAGCAACTTTCATTACGTGGAACAAGTAAGTACATTGTGTAATAAGCACTCTATTACTGGGTTTATTTGTTTATTTATTTATTTATTCTCCCACCCACTCTCTATTACTGGTGTTATTTTTTTTATCCCTCCCCTGTCCCCTTATTGCTGGGTTTATACACAGTAAATATATGTTGTGAAATATGTGTGTGGGAGTTTTAACTTTGTCAATTAAGAACAGTTTTGCTTGGTTAAGAGGGATTAGAGTAAGCCTGTCTAGACTATCACCATCTTTAAAATTCTCCATTCTTTCTTTTGGTGTGAGTTATTTTTTCAACTAAGCATAAAGTAAAGCTTAAAAAAAGTAGTTTATACCTAAAACAATTCAGAGAAACCTAATAAAGATCAGAAATACATTATTATGATTATGGTTTAATATTTTTAGTCTAATTCAAATTTAATATCTATAGCATTTGAGATATGTATAGATTAGACACAGTTATAATATCATAATGGCTACCATGTAGTGAAAACTTGTGATACTTTAGGTTCCTTTATCTTTATACACAAACTTGTCATTTAGGTGGGTTTGTTTTGCCAGAGAAATTGGGGCTCACAACTTACAAAAGTAAGTTGCTCAGAGGTGACTAAGTTAATAAATCGAGTTAAGATTTCAAATTGTGTTTTGACCCCAAAGCACATGCTCTTTCCAGTACTCCCATACCCTTCAACTGTGTAGTTTTTTGCTTTAAAAATACCAGTAATAATCAAAAACACTGAAAAATGTAAATGTATTACAAAGCACTAGACTCCAAAAGTTTTCTTGAGCTTGTGGCAGTGGGGAAAAAGTGGTTGGCATAGTGGGTGGGGAGAATTCACTAGGATCTGGCCTTTAATTCAGAGTTAGGCAAGGGAAAGAATTTTAAATGTACCAACACTTCTGATGTCCTAGACTTTGATGTTTATCTAGGATGATATGATAGAAATTATAGCGTATAAGAAGAGGAACACGTTAGATGGTTATGGGGGTGGGTAGAAGGGAGCGTAGTAAAGTATTTGATTTGGAACATATAAATGTGGAACTATCACAAATGAGGTTAGAATATTGATTTGTGTTAGACTGAGGCTTTGCTCATTTCCACCAAGTAGTACTCTTTTCATTCAGGGCAGAATGCCTCTCCGGTTGATGCCAGCACCTGCAGTTCCCCTTTGCACCCATTTCCTTACTCATTAACCTTGGGCATGCAAGTCATAACCTTTGTCAGCTAAAGGAAGGAATGAATTGAGGTCATCCAAGTACATCAAGATTTCTAAACAGTGGCACTATTGACATATTGGGCCATTTGAGATGTTTCAGGGGGGCCATTTGAAATAATTCTTTGTTGCTGTGGTTTGTCCTGGGCATTCCTGGTCTCTGCCCACTAAATGCTAATAGCACATCACCCTTGAATTGTGAGAACCAGAAATATCTATAGACATTGCCAAATGTCCCCTAAGGGCAGAATCATCACTGTTGTATATGAGGTTTCAGAATTAGATGTGTTCTCTGGTAGAGATTAAGCAGAGTGAAGGGAAGCCTAAGGATTTTGATAGTAGGCTTTCCTGCCAAAATTTCAAGGGAGTCAGAGAGCAAAAAAAATGACAAAATAGGACCAGTGCGAGTCTGGGAAGTTAATGATATGGAAGTGGAAGCAGCAGAGCATTCCTCAGGAACTTGTAGAAGTGCCACATTTGGTTGGATTTGGTGATTAGGTTATTGGCCACAGAGATGGCATCATCATAATGTGGATACCATGTTACTCATGACAGGAAGGTCAAAGTATTAGGGAACAGAATTTTTATGTGACAGTAAGACCACACCTCACTCTCCAAAGAAATAAAAGAGTCAATTACAAATTGCCCTCTTCCCTAATTGATGTTATTGTTGTAAAAGGTTAAAATTTCCTAAGATTAATGGCATTTTCTCTTTGGCTGTCCTTTTTAGAAATGTTGTGTTTTCATGAATGTTGCAAGCACTCTTTGTAGGAACTGAAATACTGAGTACTTTTTAAATCATGTCCACATGGTTTTGTACTTCCTTTACTATAAAATCTTGGAGCCTTGTGCTGTTCCCTGTGTCCTGGTTGAATCACTGTGACATATAATGCTGACAGATTCCACATGTTTTCCAAGAAACAGTTGAGATACCACAAAGGAGGGGCACATCTCTGAGCAACCAGAAAGTAGTACTTGTTCATTTTTGAGAAAAGGAGAGAGATGCCTTGGAATCTGTGAAACCAACCACTCCATCCTAGCCAGCACCTCCTAGGACTTCCAAGATCATTACTTTTTTTCCTCCTTTGTCACTGTGACCATAAAACATTACTTTCCTTATAATTTTCTCCCCTAATTTTTCTTTTTTTTTTTTTTAATAGAGGCATTTTATTTATTTATTTATTTGTTTGTTTGTTTTGTTTATACATGCACTGGGTACAGTCAGAAGCGCAGGAGGGTGAAAGAATTCACCAGAGCCAGAGTGGGGAGCAGAGCAGGCAGAAGGACTGAAGTACACTGCTGAGGGGAGCAGCGGGCGGCAGGAGAGGTCTGCGCGCCATGTGGGACCCTCCTCCGGTGGCCAGGGAGCAGCCGGGGATCGAACCGGCGCCACAGAGGCCGCGGGCAGCTTCGCAACCCAGCGCTCAACCGCTGCGCCACCGGGGAGGCCCTCCCCTAATTTTTCTATAAAAATTTTAGACACAGTTTTTCCCATATTGCGACTCTCCATTCTTTCTTTTTTCCTTCACCAAACCACCCATGCCCATACCCCAATCTGCCTCCCTCCCTCACCCCCTCCAGCCTTTCCCCCATTCCCTCAGGTAATTGTTATCCTCTTTTTGCTGAATTCAACTTTTAGTTGTCTTTTGTTTGTGTATAATTGTTTTTTCAATGTTTACACCATAGATGAGTGAAACCATTTAAAATCTATCTTTTACTTTTTGAATGATTTTACTCAGCATAATCACATCAAGATCCATCCATTTTGTTCCAAATGCCCTGTTTCATCTTTTTATCACAGCTCTGTAATATTCCATTGAGTATATGCGCCACAGTTTCTCTAACTATTCATCTGTTGAAGGGCACTTGGATTGGGTCCATAACTTGACAGTCGTGAACAGTGCTGCTATGTACATAGATGTAGATAAATCTTTTCATATTAGTTTTCATGGTTTTGGATAAATACCTAATAAATGTGCTGAGTCATATAGAATTTCCATCTTTATTTTCTTGAGAAATCCCCATATTGTTTTCCATAGGTATAAAAACTTATAAGTTTGATTCAGTCCCACTTGTTTATTTGTGTTTTTGTTTCCCCAGCTGTTGAAATTTAGTCCCCCAAAACATCTTTGTGGTAGATGTCCTGTCATGTGTCCCCTATACTTTATTTCAGATACTTTATGTTTTCATTTTTTTATGTCTAAATCTTTATTCCATTTTTTTAAATAAAGATTTATTTATTTATGCATACAAGAGTTGGGGTACAGGCCAGAGGTGGGGGGGGGCGGTGAGAGACAGAGTGGGGAACAGAACAGGCAGATTGACTGAAGTACACTGCTGAGGGGAGCAGCGGGCGAGTCAGGAGAGGTCTGCTGCACCATGTGGATTGCTTCCTGGCCAGCCGGGGGATCGAAGTCATGCTACAGAGGCTGCGGAAACTTCATGGGTTGCATCTTAACCCCTTGCGCCACCAGGGAGGCCCTCTTTATTCCATTTTCAATTAATTTTTTAAAATTTATTTATTTATTTATGCATACAAGAACCAGGCTACAGGCCAGATGTGCAGGAGGGTGAGAGGATCCACCAGAGACAAAGTGGTAACAGAATAGGCAGACTGATGAAATACACTGCGGAGGGGAGCAGGGGGCTAGACAGGAGAGTTCTGCTGTGCCATGTGGGATTCTTGCCAGCTGGCCGGGATCGAACCGGCGCTACAGAGTCTGAGTACAGCTTCACAGCGCTGTGATCAACTGCCTGCGCCACCAGGGGAGGCCCTTCAATTAATTTTTTGCATGGAGTTAAATATGGGTCTTGCTTTATTGATTTTTTTGCATGTGGCTATCCATGTTTCCCAGCACCATTTATTTAAAAAGCTATCGTTTCTCCATTGTATGACCATAACTCCTTGATCAAAGATCAACTGTCCCTATTTATATGTGTTTGTCTCTGGGCTTCCAGTCTGTTCCATTGGTCTGAGTTTCTGTTTTTGTTCCAGTACCATAGTGGTTTCATTACTTTTGCTGTGTAATGTTGTTTGAAGTCAGGAAGTGTGATATCTCCAATTTTCCTCTTTTCTCTCCAGATTGATTTAACTATTTGGGGCCTTTTATGGCTCCATACAAATTTGGTAATTATTCT
Source organism: Talpa occidentalis (assembly GCF_014898055.3). NCBI lineage: Eukaryota > Metazoa > Chordata > Mammalia > Eulipotyphla > Talpidae > Talpa > Talpa occidentalis. The sequence continues at coordinate 95,516,197 of NW_023604295.1, forward strand.
ATTTCCTTAAAAAAGTCATTGGTATTTTGATAAGTAGTCCATTAAATCTGTAAATTGCTTTGGGTAATGTGGCCATTTTAATGATGTTAATTCTTCCAATCCATGAGCATGGACCATCTTTCCATTTCTTTGTGTCTTCTTTTATTTTCTTTAACAGAGATTTATGGTTTTTGTTGTGCAGGTCCTTTATCTCCTTTGTTAAGTTTATTCCCAGGTAATTCATTCTTTTAGACATAATTGTGAATAGAACTGTATTCCTTATTTTCTTTCTTCTGATACATTGTTTGCATTTAGAAATTCCACCAATTTTTGGTATTGATTTTGTATCCTGCCTCTTGACTATACTCATTTATTATTTCTAGAAGTCTTTTGTAGAATCCTTTGGTTTCTCTAAGTATATTAGCTTGTCACCTGCAAATAATGTAAATTTTACTTCTTTTGCAATTGGGATTCCTTCTGTCTTTATCTTCCCTAAGCTAGGACTTCTAAAACTATGTTGAATAGCAATGGTGATAGTGGACATCCCTGTCTTATTTCACCATTGAATATGGTGTTGGCTGTGAGTTTGTCATATATGGCTTTTCTATTTAGATAGGTTCTGTTTATTCCCAATTTTTGGAGAGTGTTTATCATAAATGGATGTTGGATCTTGTCCAATGCTTTTTGGCATCTATTCAGGTGATCATGTGGTTTTTTGTCTTCCTTTTTGTTCATCTGATGGATGACAATGATTTGCATATGGAATGAAGCCTGCTTGATTGTGGTGGACCATTCTCTTGATATGTTGCTGCTGTATTCAGTTTGCTGGGATTTTGTTGAAGATTTCTGCATCTACATTCATCAGAGATACTGAGCTATGATTTTATTTTTTTGGACTATGTTTGGTTTGAGAATCATGGTAATAGTGGCCTGAAGAAATCAGAAAAAGAACAAAAGCACTCCCCCCAAAACAGTAAAAAGCAAAAAAAGTAATAAAAATTAGAGCAGAAATAAATGAAATAGAAAACAAAAATACAATCTCAAAGATCAGTGACCAGTAGTTGGTTCTTTGAAAAAATAAACAAAAATAGGGCCTCCCCTGGTGGTGCAGCGGTTGAGCACTGGGCTGCGAAGCTGCCCACAGACTCTGCAGCACCGGTTTGATCCCCGGCTACCAGCGAGGATCCCACATGGTGCGCAGACCTCTCCTGTCTCACCTGCTGCCCCCCTCAGCAGTGTATATCATTGGTCTGCCTGTTCTGCTCCCTCCTCTGGCTCTGATGAATTCTCTCACCCTCCCGCACTTCTGACTGTACCCAGTGCTTGTATAAATAAATAAATAAATAAATCTTTAAAAAAAAAACAGCTAATGGACAAACCATTAGCTATACTTAAAAAGAAGAGAGAAAACCCAAATCATTAGAATCAGGAACACAAGAGGTGAAATTATAACAGATACTTGTAGAAATACACAGGATCATAAGCACCTACTGTAAAAGTCTGTGCAAACAAATTAGACAACCTAAAAGAAATGGATAAATTCTTAGATTCCTGTAACCTCCCAAGATTGTACCAGGATGAAACAAACAACTTAAACAGTCCAACCACAAGTACTGAAATTGAAAGGGTAATAAAAAAATCTCCCCAAAAACATCAGCCTGGTTCCAGATGACTTCTCCAGTGAAATTTACCAAACCTGTACAGAAGATCTAATACCTATCCTGCTCAGACTCTTCAAAAAAATCAAAGATGGGGGCCTCCCTGGTGGCGCAAGGGGTTAAGCATCGCGCTATGAGGCAATCCGCAGCCTCTGCAGCATGAGTTTGATCCCAGTCAGCCAGAGAGGAACCCACATGGTGAGGCAGACCTCTCCTGTTTCGCCCGCTGCTCCCCTCAGCAGTATATTTCAGCAGATCCACCTGTTCTTCTCCCCACTCTGTCTGTGGTGAATCCTCTCAACCCCCGCATCTCTGGCCTGTACCCAGCTCTTGTATGCATATATAAATAAATCTTTAAAAAAAAAAAATCAAAGATGGAGGAAAACTCCCCAACATATTTTCCTTATAATTGAGGTCAGGAAGTCTAATTCTTCAAACTTTCATTTGCTTTCCTCCTTTATTTCCCTATCCTCCTTCAGAAGCCAGGAAACTCAGTTTTTATTAACCTTTTTTTAGTCCTTGAGTATTCTTCATATTCTTTAGGTTAAATACTTTTTTTTAACATATTTTATCAGTGGTTTGTTTTAATTTGTCTTCCAAAAGAAATTTAAGTCATATATTCTCCAATTTGGTTGTTTTAAATTCTTTTTGTTCTAAAAAAACATGAACTGTTTTGTTTCTTCAGGCATTGTGTCTCTCAGGGAGGCTTCTGCCAAGTAACCTCAGATCAGGGTGTGTGCAGTTAGTAACATAAACTATGAGTCATGAGAAACTGGGATTCATTCAGTAACTGTTTGAGGGCTTAGAGGAAGTAAGGCAATGTGCTGCCTGCTGCACTGAATATAAAGAGGAATTAGAAAACCAGCTTTCAAAGAATTTACAAATTTATAATAACAAGTGTATAAATTACTGAGTCAGCAGCAAATATGTATTTAGTTGTAGTACTTAATTCTCATGTAGTACTTAATTCTTATGTTAATGACACAAAATATTTTTGTGACACAACATATATCAAGAGCCATGGAATGGTTTAAGGAAGTTCATTTACAATATTGCCATTAAAGTTTTTTTAAAAAGATTTATTTGTTTGTTTGTTTGTTTGTTTGTTTATTTATACAAGCACTGGGTACAGTCAGAAGCACGGTAGGGTGAGAGAATTCACCAGAGCCAGAGCGGGGAGCAGAGCAGGCAGAAGGACTGAAGTACACTGCTGAGGGGAGCAGCGGGCGGCAGGAGAGGTCTGCATGCCACGCGGGACCCTCCTCTGGTGGCTGGGGAGCAGTCGGGTATTGAATTGGCGCTGCAGAGGCTGCGGGCAGCTTCGCAACCCAGCGCTCAACCACTGCGCCACCAGGGAGGCCCTTGCCATTAATATTTTTCCTCCATCTCTACCTTTATTGTTGAGAGATAAACCTATGTCATTGCTAAATGAATGTTGGGATATATTTGGCTGTATGAAATAAGTTCTAGATTGTCTTCTGTCATTGAAATTAATGATGACACTTTCTTCTTGTGATTTTTCCCACCAGCAGTCTTTAATACATCATACTATATCCTGTCTTATAATCTTTGAACATATAATACGTTTTGTCTGGAATATTAACCCTCCTTGATTATTACTACTCTTCCTTCAGAACTGTTCTGTTGTTACCTCTCAGTGATACTCTTCCTGACCTTCAGACTAGACAGGGTATGCCTGTTAAATATACTCATGAGAATCTCTATTTCTCCTTCAGAGAACTTATTCCTGTTGTAAGTAAGCAACTGAGTGATTGTTTGTGTGACTTCCCTAGCAGAAAATATCTTCAAAGGGGCAAAGATGCCATAAGTCTCTGTTGGCAGTTGGTTCCAATTCCTGACACAAATTGCTTTATAATATTATAAATATAATATTTATAATAGTGATTTCCAATCAGATTTAAATGTGTAAATAATGCTATTGTGGAGAGAGTCTAAAGAGTCAGTATCAATGGATTTCACTTTCGTTAAACACAGTCTGATTTTCCTTGTTGGTATAGCCACATTTATTCATTTATCAAATAGCTTTTGGCATCTGGGCTAGGTGGTGAGACCCTGGAAGTGGATAGATGTTCACAGTCTAGCGGCAAATACAGATGTGAACAGCCTGATAGAGGCTTGCCAGTAGAAACTTCAGCACACCTGGTAATGAGGGAGATAAAGTGGGAGACCGAATAGCCTAGAAGGAGTTAGGGAAGGTTTCACGGAGGCACTTGAGTCAAGTCTTGAAGGGTGAGTAGAAGTAATTTAAATGGGAAGAGTAAGTGACTGGCAAAGATAGATTGTGCAAGAGCATTCTCCCAAATTGCTAATTTATGTAGGTACAGTCCATCACTGTGCTCTCTTGCCACCTCACTCAAGTCAGCAGGTACATACATTTCATGCAAGAGACACTGCCTGGCAATGGTGGCTAGGGGAACTTGTGTTTCTCAGTCCCATGGGACAGTAACAATCAGAGTTTTTGGCAAGCTGCCATTCTCAGGGCATTGCTCAAACAGCAGACTGAAACATACCAGTAGTATTTTGGTGAATGAGGACTATGTCAGCCTGGGAACTCTAGCCTGAGAGACAGGATTCATGGTTGCCACACAATTAAAGGCTTTGGAGGTAATCTTAGGGAACTAGGTCATGAAAATCAGAGCAGAAATAAATGAATTATATACTAAGATGACAATAGAAAAGATGATGAAAACTAAAATTTGGTTCTTTGAAAAGGTAGAGAAAACTGACAAACATAACAAGAAAAACGAGAGTAGACTCAATGAAAATCAGAAATGAAAAAGGAAATGTTATAGCTATACAACAGAGATACAGAGCATCATAAGAGATTATTATGAACAATTATACCCCAACAAATTGAACCTGTAAGAAAGGGATACATTTTTTAGGAACATACAATCTTCCAAAACTGAATCAGGAAGAAATAGAAAATCTGAATAGAGGGCCTCCCTGGTGGTGCAGTGGGTTGAATCTTGGCAATGAGCGGCTGTTGGCAACCACTGCAGCATGAGTTCGATCCCCAGCCAAGAGCTGGGATCTGAGCCACATGGTTCAGACCTCTCCTGTCTTGCTCACTGCTCCCCTCAGCATTGTATTTCAGTCAATCCCACTGTTCTGCTCCCCACTCTGTCTCTGGTGAGTCCTCTCACCCCCCTCACCTCTTACCCGCATCCCAGCTCTTATATGCATAAATAAATGGAGCAGATCTTTAAAAAAGAAAAAGAAAGAAAGAAAATCTAAATAGACTATTTAATGGTAAAGAGATTGAATCAGCAATCTACAACCTTCCACCAAACAGATTTTCAGGGCCACACATCTTTACTGGTAAATTCTACTAAACATTCAAAGATGATTGAATGCCTCCTTAAATTCTTCCAATCTGGGCCTCCCCGGTGGCGCAGCGGTTGAGCGCTGGGTTGCGAAACTGCCCGCGGCCTCTGCGGCACCGGTTCGATCCCCGGCTGCTCCCCGGCCACCAGAGGAGGGTCCCACATGGCGCGCAGACCTCTCCTGCCGCCCGCTGCTCCCCTCAGCAGTATACTTCGGTCCTTCTGCCTGCTCTGCTCCCCGCTCTGGCTCTGGTGAATTCTCTCACCCTCCTGCACTTCTGACTGTACCCAGTGCATGTATAAACAAAAACAAAACAAACAAACAAACAAATAAATAAATAAAACATGCCTCTATTAAAAAAAAAAAAATTCTTCCAATCTACTAGAGAGAATGCTTCCAAGCTCATTTTATGAGTCTAGCATTACTGTGATAATAAAACAAAAACACACCATAAGAAAAGTAAATTACAGGGCCTCCCTGGTGGCGCAAGGGGTTAAGATGCAACCTATGAAGCTAACCACAGCCACTACAGCATCAGTTTGATTCCTGGCCAGGGAGCAACCCACATGGCACAGCAGACCTCTCCTGACTTACCCGCTGCTCCCCTCAGCAGTGTACTTCTACCTGTTCTGTTCCCCTCTGTCTCTGGTGAATCCTCTCACCCCCGCACTTCTGGCTTGTACCCCCGTTCTTGTATGCATAAATAAATATATCTTAAAAAAAAAAGAAAAATTAATTACAGGTTAGTGTCTGACCAACATAAATGCAAAAATTATCAGCTAATTATTAGCACATTTAATTTCAACTATACAGTAAGAGGAGCATATACCTTGACCAAGTGAGATTTATTCTGGAGATGCACAATTGGTTCAACATCTACAAATCAGTCAAGGTCATATACCACATTAACAATGAAGAATAAAAATCACATGATTATCTTAATAGATGCAGGAAATGCATTTGACAAAGTTCAGCATCCATTTATGATTTAAAAAAAACTCAACATAATGACCACAGAGGGAACACACCTCAATACAATAAAGGCCATATATGATAAAACCATAGAAAACATAATACTTAGTGGTGAAAAGATGAAGGTGTGTCCTCTAAAGAAACAAGACAAGGGTGCCCACCCACTCTCAAAACTTTTATTTGGCATAGTACTGGAAGTCCTAGCCAGAGCAGTTAGGCCTTTGGATACTATAAATATGTATATTCATGGTATATATATGTGTATTCATGTATATATGTATATGCACACATATGTATATGGAATTTTCATTTACCTTCGTCTCACTGTGTCTTTCACACCTAGAACATACGTGGCACATAGTGGACAATTAAATCTTTAAGTGATTGAAATGAACCTGGAGAGAAAGAAGGCAAGGTTACTGTCTAGGACAGGCCATTTTTTGTGGGAAGGAGTTTGCTTGTTGTGGCATTGGGAAACTATCAAAAACTGTTAAGCAAAAGAGTGATATGATCAAATTTACATTTTATTTTATTTTGTAATATTTTTTATTGAGGTAGCATTGGTTTACATCACTGTTTATGATTCACAGGTACCTGAGGAGGGTCACATCTCCTCAGCTAGAAATGACACACCACAGCCTCCACCAAGGCACTCATAGTATACCGCCACAGTCTATTGGGCCCCTTCCCTTCCCACTTTGCTCTCAGTCCTCCCATTCTGGTAATCTCAGTTCTGCAGTCAGATTTCTAGAGCTTTTTTTTCTTTGATTTTGTCTGTTTCGTTTTATTTCTCTATATTTCACACATGAGTGAAATACCTGTTATTTGTCTTTCTCCTGTCCTGTTTCGCTTAGCATAATTCCTTCCAGCTCCACCCATGTTATGGCAAATGGCAAAATTTCATCTTTTTTTTTTTTATATATATAGCTGGGTAGTATTCCATTGTGTGTGTGTATATATCCCTTCTTCTAAATCTTCCCTGCTGTTGTGGGCACTTAGGTTGTATGCATAATTTGACTATTGTAAATAGTGCTGCAGTGAATACAGGAGTGCATATAGCCCTTTGAATTAGTCACTTTGCATTCTTTGGGTAGATACCTGGGAGTGGAATTGCTGGATCATATGATGTGTCTTTTTAATATTTGAGGAACTTCATATAGTATACTGTTTTCCATAAGAACTGGACCAGTCTGCATTTTTACCAATAGTGTACCAGGGTTCCTTTTTCTCTACATTCTTACCAACACTTGTTATAATTGTCTTTTTGATGCGGACTGTTCTCAGGTATATGATGGTATCTCATAGTAGTGTTGATTTGCATTTTCCTGAAGATAAGGAATGATGACTTTTTTTCATGTGTCTTTTGGCCATCTGTATTTCTTCTTTGGAGAAATATCTATTTTTCTCTCTGTCCATTTCTTGATTGGGTGTTTTGTTTTCCTTTTAGCTGAATTGTATGATTTCTTTGTAGATCTTGGATATTGTCCCCTTGTCATATATATAATGTGCAAAATTTTACCAGTCAGTAAGGTGTCTTTTTGTTTCCATTATAGTTTCTCCCACTGTGCAAAAACTTAATTTGATATGGTCCCATTTACTATTACAGCAAAATAATTAAGTACCTAGGAATAAACTTAACAAATGAAGTAAAGGACCTGTAAAATGGAAACTGTAAGACATTGTTTAAAGAAGTAGAAGACTGGTGGGGGGCGGGAAGGGAGGGATTGGGGTCAGAATGGGGGGGTTGCAATTGTATGGGGAATATAAAAATAAAATTTATTATTTAAAAAAAAAAAAAGCAGAAGTCGTAAGCAGCGACTCCAGGTAAGGAGGTACGGAGTAGCCTGTTAAAAAAAAAAAAAAAAAAAAAAAATAGAAGACAATGAAATGGAAATACAATCTTTACTCATGAATTGGAAGAACTAGCATTTTTTTAAATGGCCATCTAACCCAAATTAATATAAAGATTCAATGCAATCCCTGTGAAAGTTTCAATGGAATTCTTCAAAGAAATAGAACAAACATTACTGAAATTTATACGGAACCACAAAAGATCCCCAAATAGTCACAGCATTCCTGACCAAAAAAAAAAAATTATAAAGCAATTATATGTCCAGACTTTGAACTATACTACAAAACTTTATCAAAATAATATGGTATTAGACTAAAAATAGACCAATGAAACAGAATTGAGAGCTAAGAGATAAACTCATACTTCATGGACAGTTAATCTATGACCAAGGCAAAAGTATATAATGGAGAAAGAAAAGTCACTTCAAAAAATAATCCTGGGGCTTCCCTGGTGGCGCAGAGGTTAAAGTCTCAGTGCTTTCGAGCTATTACCAGCCACTATAGCATGAGTTTGATCCCTGGTCAGGGAGCTAACCCACATGGCACAAACAGACCTTTTCTGTCTCGCCCACTGCTCCCCTCAGCAGTGTATTTCAGTAGATCTGCCTGTTCTACCCCCAACTCTATCTCTGGTGAATCCTCTCCCCCGACACCTCTGTCCTATCCCCCAGTTCTTGTATGCATAAATAAAATTTAAAAGAATAAATCTTAAAAAAAAAATTGAAATAATGCTGGGAAAACTGGACAGCCATTTACAAAAGGATGAAACTACACCACTATCTAGTAATTGCACAAAAATTAACTCAAATGGGTTGCAGCTTTGGATGTAAGCCTATTAATTACATAAAAATTAACTCAAATGGATTATAGATTTGAATGTAAGACCTGAAACCATAAAATAAATAGAAAACGCATTGGTAAGAAGACATTGACTGCAGGGATGTTGTGGGAACTCAACTACAAGGAAAACAAAAGCATATTTGCTTTTTAAAGAAGGGTAATCTTGAAGTGTAGTAGACAGATTTGATGTGACCGAGACTCAGGCTGGGAAATTTGTTTGAAAGTCATTGCTCATTCTTGTCTCTTGTGCCTGAAAAGACAGCACCCAAAAGACACCTGTTCATCGGGTCATGGAACTCGAGTAAGAGGCTGACTATATAAATGTAGATTGGTGAAGTGGTTCTAGGGTGATTAAATTCATGCGTGCATTCAGATTTTTCATAGAGAGCAGTTAGTTACAAAGCGAAGGGAGCCAAGAATGCAACCCTGAACAAAATGCAGCATTGAACTGGCAGGAAGAAATACCTATAAAGTTTATCAGTAAGGTATAGGAAACAAATCAGTGTGGGGACATCATGGAAGCTTAGGAAAGTGACAATTTTATGAAGAAGGAAGTGATCTTTTGGAACCAATATTGCAGAAACATGAAGTCACGTTGAAAGGATCCTGTATATTCCAGAATTAGAAAGGCATTGGTGACTATAGTGAATATAATTTTCATAAATGTTTGGAATCTGAATTGCATTTGTATTGTATTTGGTTGAGGTAGTAGGAGATAATAAAGAAGTTGAGCGGTCTAGCTCCGTGTGGGGAAGGGGACAGCTTACATCAAGAGAGATGTTTTTGCTTCTACTTCAAAAATAGGAGGATATAAGCATGATTAGAGAAGCAAGATGAAGGGAAATTTGATTGAATGAAGTGTGGGAGAAACAGGAAATCATGAATGTAAAGAGTACATGTGGAGATGCCAGCCTTAGATTTGGAGAAGGAAAGTTTTTCATTAAATCAAGAGAGTGGCTTGTTGCCTGCAGGTCTAGCTGGCAGAGAAGTGGGGAGTTGAAGAAAGTCATTCCCTGTGTTCTTACCTTCTTTGAAAAATAGGTCAGTGATATCCTAGAACTTAAGAAATCTGGTGGAAATTTGAATGCACCATCTGCAGGGAATGGAGAGTAAACTAATGAGAGACAAGAGGACATTAATTGTAAGTGACTTTGAGAGACAAGATTGTATTCCACAGATGTGTGTTGGTGTTAATTCACAAGGCTGTATGACTTCTCTTTAATCTCCTTAAATTGTTTTGGCATTGAAAGTTGATAAAGAAAAAAAAAAAAAGCACTGACCCTAGGTTAGGTGTTGAAAAGTGGGTAGTTAATATGAAAATGAAGGAGTAGAGAGTGATTTGTGAAATAGGAAGTAGGAAGCTATAGGGGTTGGTCCCTTGACCAAAAAAAAAAAAAAAAAACATTCAGTTGCATAGAGATTAGAAAATTATTTTAGAACTTTAGAACCTGATCTTTCCTTTTGACAAGTAGGGGAGTATTGGATAAAGGTAGAGGTTGCTATTCTAGGGTGTGATCAGGGATGAGCAAACATCATCCTCCATCCCTCAGCTGTGGGCGTGGGGAAAGCAGCCCATATTTCTGGTTCAAAGCAGGCAGTGGGGACCTTGTCCTACAAAGCCCTGGGCTCATATACTTTAGTGGATTTGCCTACAGGACTGTTACAGATGCCCACTAGGATCCGACCCTCTCAGCTTTGGCATCTTCTTTAGGCTGTGGTTACTGGAAGATTTAAAGGGCAGTGCCTTTTTATGTTGTATTTTTTTTTGAGGTACACATTTAAGAAAATCTTTGTCAGATCACTAGCTGATCACAGAACAAATGTTTCAGAAGCTTCAGTGACCACACACAATAAAGAATGCACCATTGCAAAAATAGTTTAGAAAAGTCACAAACGGATAGTTACAGCCCTCAACAAGGAAAAATCAGCTCTTCTTGAAGAGTGGGAAAATCAGATATCTAGAGTTACCACATTTATTTTCAAAGAAATAAAATGTTTTAAATATTTCACTGATTTAAGGGATTAGTCATGGCTTGAGGAATATTTGATAAATTAATCTGTTAAAAGACTAAAATGATACATGAAGGCTTAAAATTATAGACTGTGAGTGGTGTCATTTAAAACTATACAATTCAGGGCCTCCCCGGTGACGCAGTGGTTGAGCACTGGGTTGCGAAGCTGCCCACAGCCTCTGCAGCACCGGTTCCATCCCTGGCCGCCAGGCGAGGGTCCCACATGGTGCGCAAACCTCTCCTGCCACCCACTGCTCCCCTCAGCAGTGTATTTCGTCAGTCTGCCTGTTCTGCTCTCCCCTCTGGCTCTGGTGAATTCTCTCACCCTCCCGCGCTTCTGACTGTACCCAGTGCTTGTATAAATAAATAAATAAATCTTCTAAAAATAAATAAATAAATAAAACCACACAATTCAGGAGTCGTAACACTTCCTTATAACCACTTTCAACTCCCTTGATTAGTGTGTCTTTTCCGATAAACAGCACCTGTCAGTATTTATTCTTAGAGGTTATTAAGCAAGGTGCATTTTTATATATTAAACTAACAAAAAGAAAACTCATTGTGGATGAGATTATGACAAAAGTTTTTCTCAGGTATTGCTGTCATATTCTGTAATATATTCATGCTTATTGTCATAGAAAAAATTATGTCTCCAAATACATATCAAGTAAACCTGATTCTCCAGACATCCCCCATGTACCACGTGGTACAGGCACCCTAGCTGAGAAGACATTTACTTGTGCAGCATTACAAGTATTAAAATAACCATTGCAGGATAGGTTGTAAGATCACAGACTGCAGATTTAGCCACATTTGAGGAGCTGGAAAATTGTTTTACCCTTTGACCTTTGACTTAGTAATCTCATACATAAGAGTGAGGGAGATTTGCCAGAAATAACCCTATGGCACAACAGCTACCTCAAAATGTGACCTGTGGAAATAGAATTAATGCAGATCTAAGTTGAGGTGAGGTTATAATGCAATACATGTGGGCTTCTAATCCAGTTTGATTGGTGTCTTTGTATGACGATGGCCATGTGAAGACAGACACAGGGAGAATGCCAGGTGAAGGAAGAGGACTGGAGTGGTACAGCTATTACCTAAAGAATGCTTAGCTGAAGATGGCTACAAACCATCAAAAGCTAGAAGAGTCAAGGTAGCCCTTCCAGGATTTAGAGGGAATATGGCCCTTCCAATACCTTGATTTGTACTTTTAGTTTGCCAAACTATGAGAGAATAAATTGCTATAGTTTTTTATATATATAATATATTTTACATCATTTTTTATTTTTGTAGACTGTATGCATTTTCATCTTTGTTATAGTCCCTGTAAAATTCTCACCCCTGCCCCTTGTTTTGATCCTACTCTCTTATCCACCCTCACCCCCGCCCTGTAGTGTGTTTATAGTTGCCTGTTGATTTTGATTTTTACTTTATCATAATTAGTCTTTTTCCTGATCCCTTGTTTGGGTCTTCTAAATTCCTGCTATGAGTGAGACCATCCGGTATTTTTCTTTTTCGTGAAATAAGCTAAATTGCTATAGTTTTAAGCTACAGTTTATGGTACTTTGTTCTGACAACCCAAGGAAATGGATACAATGGCCAATTGATTTTAGCAGGAAGCCAAGGCCAGGCAATGGGGAAAGAACAGTTTGTTCAACAGATGATGCTCAGATAACTAGATATTCTCTTGCAAAAGAATGAAGTTACCTTACACCCTTACCTTATACCATATAGAAAAATTAACTCAGAAAATTCTTAGAATGAGTTAAAAACTCTTAGAAGAAAACATAGGAAAATCTTCATGACTGTGGACTTAGCAATGTTTTCTTTTTATATATAATATATGTTTTTTTACATCATTGCTCATTTTTAAACAATACTTGCTCCCCCTCCCCCTTAGCAGTGTTTTCTTAAATGGTATCAAAAGCAAACTAACAAAAGAAAAAAATAGATAAATTGGACTTGATCAAAATTAAAAACTTTCATGCTTCAAGACTATTACTAGGATACTGTCCTCTATTATAACTGAGTTTGCTTTTTTTTTTTTAAGATTTATTTATGCATACAAGAACTGGGGTACAGGCCAGCAGTGCAGGGGATGAGAGGATTCACCGGAGACAGAGTGGGGAACAGAACAGGCAGACTGACTGAAATACACGGCTGAGGGGAGTAGCAGGCAAGACAGGAGAGGTCTGCTGCACATGTGAGTAGCTCACTGGCTGGCCAGGGATCAAACTCATGCTGCAGAGGCTGCTGATAGCTTCACAGTGCTGTGCTTAATCCCTTGTGCCACCAGGGAGTTCCCTAAGTTTGCTTTAATTTTCTTAACTATTGAATTTTCCAAAGTAGAAAAATTACCCTAAATTTAGCCAAAAATAGTAAGGAAAAAAGTCATGTTGAAATTGTTTTGACATAATGTGTACTTTTCATTTAAAACATTTATCTGAAAAAAATTTAGTCATTTATATCTCAAATCTGTGGTTAGATATCTGAAAACCAATGCCAGCCTAATATAACATTGAAGACAGGTGTTTTAGTGTGTTTGATATGTAATTTTATCCAGGATTGAGAAATAAAACAAAGGGAAAATCACTTTTCTGATTTGTACTGCTGCTGCTGATGGTGGTTTAGATTACTAAAGAAAAAGAAGTAACATGTTCTGTGCATGCTGTGAATTCCATTTAAAAAGGTGATAATAGAAGAAGGTCACTTAAAACAGTGAAAACTTACAAAATGGGGGAAATATTTGCAAACCAGATATTTGATAAAGAATTAATATTCAGGTCCTCCCTGGTGGCGCAAGGGGTTAAGACGCAACCTATAAGCTATCCGCAACCTATAAGCTATCTGCAGCCACTGTAGCACAAGTTTGATCCCAGCCAGGGAGCTGCCCACATGGTGCAGCAGACCTCTCCTGACTCGCCCGCTGCTCCCTTCAGCAGTGTATTTCAGTCAACCTGCCTGTTCTGTTCCCCACTCTGTCTCTGGTGAATCCTTTCATCCCCCCACCCCCACCCTCCGCACCTCTGGCCTGTACCTCAGTTCTTATATGCATAAATAAATAAATCTTTTTTTAAAAAAGAATTAATATTCAAAATATATAAAGAACTCCTACAACTTGACAAAGAAATTTTAAAAAAATGGAAAAAGGACTTAAATAATTTATAAATTGTCAGTAAGCATATGAAAAAATTCCCCATATCATTAATCAATGGGGTATGGCAAATCAAAACCACAATGAGGTGCTGTTTAAGACCCACTAGGGTGACTATACCTGAAAAAATGGGACTTAGCAAGTGTTGGTGAGTATGTAAAAAAACTGAAACTCTTGTGTATTGACTATGGAATGTACAGTGGTGCCTCTACTGAGGAAAATAGTTTGGTTGTTGGTCAAAACAAAACAGATTTACCAATGACCCAGTAATTCTAACCCTAAGTATATCTCAAAGGAATTGAAAGCTGGCGCTCAAACAGATACGCGTACAGCATTGTTTATAGTGGCAACATTCACAAAGAGCAGGAAGGTGGAAACAGCCCAACTATTTGGAAATAGCAGCAATGGTTAAGGAACATTGTGAAATAAACAGTGCTATTTGTTGAATTGTACACTTAAAAATGGTTAAGATGGTACATTTCATGTATATTTTGCCACAATTAAAAAAAGAGAGTATCCAGGGTAGATATTGTGAGAGCCAAGTAATTAAGTGATCAACTATGGGATCCAGTAAAATAAGCAAGGCTAGGAGTTGGTTGGAAGAAAAGGAAATACTTGAGGATTAAAGGTCTCAGTGTTTGGAAAGAAGGCATTAGGGGTGAGAGGATTGAAATAATAGCAAGATGTGTCTACTAATATATTAGAATGCTTGAATTTCAGTGGTAGAATCCTTCTAAGTAAGAGAGTTAAGGATGTGATCATGGATGTTGAGCGGCTTAAGAGGAGAGAGAATGGCAATCCTGGGAATTGAACATGGTTAAATTCACACAGGAAGAAGGGGTAGAAATCAAACCTGAATTGGATGTTGAACATTAGTGTATCAGGGGTTGACTTCCAGGAGCCACACAGGAGAATGAATTTATTTCTACCTTGTTTTGTGCTTCTCTGCTTTTATGGTAGTACTGCCCCACAGTATATTGACTCATTGGTAAGTATGGTATGTTGCCAATGGCTAAGCCAGTCCTAAAGTTGAGAAGTGTAAAAATAGGCATAGATAATATTTCAGCTCTTCTGTAGATAGAGATTTTTTTATAATTGTGTCTGTCAAGATAGCTACAATGATAGAGGGGAAATTAGCTTCTTTATCTTTTTTTTTATTTAAAAGAGTATGCACACATCTTAAAAGCCTTTACATTAATTTTGTTTTAGGACATGTACACATTGTAGTGCTTCAAAAAGACTATAATCTAAAATCCCACTGTCATTATAAAGTGTATTCATTTTATGAAATTGAAGCCACTTGGAAGGTCCCATCTAATTTAATAATAATAATAATTTAATAAATTACAGTTTGACCTCTAATTTTGTTTTCTCTTATGGCAGATCTTTTATATAATATGGTCTCTGATTTATATTGAGTCTCAAAATACTGTTTCTATTTTTCTTAGGAAGACGGGAAAACATTTTCACAATTTCATTAGTTGGCAAGACCTAAGAGCTATTGACCTTGTAAAATCTTGGAATAGTTCTCTTATAATGAAGGTAACCTTTTTCTTGTCTTCTGTGATTTGAATATTACTGTTTTTATTTTCTGTAAATGATCCTTAGCTGGAGGCTTAATTGTATAATTTCCTAGGTTACCTATGCTGTTTAAGAAGAGAACACACACATGCACACTCCCTGTTTCAGTGAATTTAATAACAGTCACCATAAAGCAAAGCACATGTGGTAGATGGAAATACTTAACAACTACACTCAAAGCAGTCCTGAGGAGGTTTGAGGTCCACCAGACTTTCACATGTTAGTGGGAATTCATGTTTCCATTCTTGGAACAATGAAAGAAACACAGACTATGTCCAAAAAAGATATGGGAATGTCCAACTTTCATTTTTATTTTTAAAACTGAAGAATGGATATCAAGTAACTAGCTGAGCCATAGCTGTTTACTTGGCGCCTGGCGCCTAATAAGTAAATGACAATGTTGATGATGACAGTAACTGCAGCAGCAGCAGCAACATCATCTCATTTCTAAGTGTAAGGTGACTGTGTCAAAGGTAAAACAATTTTCCAGCTCTTCAAATGTGGCTACTGCTGCAGTCTGTGATGTTATAAGCTATACTGCACAATGGTTATTTTAATACTTGTAATGCTGCACAAGTAAATGTCTTCTTAGCTAAGGGGCCTGTACCACATGTTACATGGGGAAATGTCTGGAACATCAAGTTTACTTAATAGGTATTTGGAGACATTATTTTTCTGTGAAAACAAACACAAATATATTATAGAATATGACAGCAGTGCTTGAGAAACACTTTTGTCATAAGCTCATCCACAGTGAGTTTTCCTTTTGTTAGTTTAATGTATAAAAATGCACCTTACTTTAATGACTTTAGAGAATCAATACTGAGAGGTGCTATTTACACTAATTAAGGGAGTTGAAAATGGTTATAAGGAAATGTTATGACTCCTGAATTGTGTAGTTTTAAATTAACACTACTTACAATCTGTAATTTTAAGCCTGCATGAATAATTTTAAGTTTTAAGCAGAACAGTCCAATAAACATGACTTAAATGGGTCAACTGAAATACTTAAAACTTTTATTCCTTTGAAAATAAATTGTGACAGTGAAAATATTTACATCTTTTATTTAAGCCCCAGATCTCGAATAATGTGAAACTATAACTGCAAATGTAAAGCCTTGCATTTGAAGCATTTCATCTACTTCCTTTAAATATGTGTATGAAGAAAGTTTTGGTTTCTCTTTTAGCAGAAAAATACACACAGACTTACCATTTAGCACACACAATTCCAGGGCCTGTTTTGCCAGCAAAAGACCATCAACCTGCCATCATCCCTTTCCTGATGCTCATGGTTTATTGATTGAGGCTCTTAGCAATGTTTGGGGTGTATCTCCAGAGCTGACACCAAGGTGGTTTACCCAAGAGTAGCCCCAAGCAAAACTGTGTAATAATTGAAGTGTGTTGACAATGTCCCGACACCACTGTTTCCTTCCAGTCTCCCCAAGCAACTGTGCTCTCCCTCTCACTTGTTCTGATTCTTCTCTAATGGTTGTTAAAGCTTCTCTTTGCTTTTAGCATAAAATCCTTACACCTTACCATCATGTGGTCCTATCTATAGTTCTGACCAATTCCCAGATCCCTTTCTTCCTGAAGCTGCTATCAAATGGGCCCCAGCTTTGCCAGCCTGCTTTTGTTCCTGTGGTGCCCAAGCCCTCTCTCACCTTACCACTGTACATGCAAAGGGCTCTCTCTGCCATCATGACTGGATTACTCTCATTCTTCAGGGCCGAGCAGTGTGTTCCTTCCTCTGTGGGCGTCCATCCTTGCCATCCTATTACAAGTAGCCCCACCACCCCGCCTCTGTCATGCTGTCCTTTATTTCTCACAACGCTTATCAAACTTCAAAGATTCAGAGACATATATTTTTAATTAAAATTGTAATTGAGGAAATTGTAGATTCAGATGTAATTTTAAGAATTTATATAGAGATCCCTTATATACTTTGCCATTCTTCCCAGTGGTAATATTTTATAAAACTATAAAACATTTTATAAAACTCTAATGTTACAACCAGGATATTGATATTAATACACTCCATTGATCTAATTCATATTTCCCTAGTTTTACTTATACTCATTTTGTTTGTATGTTTATGTGTGTATATGTGTATATTAATTTCTTTGCAGTTATTTATATGTTCGTGTATCTATCACCACATTCTAGACACTGCACAATTCTTTCACTACAAGGATTCCTCACATTGGTCTTTTATGACCTCATCCTCCTCTCTCCCCTGCACCATCCATCCTCTCCCATCCTTAGTTCCTTGCAGCCACTCATCTGTCCTATGTTAAAATGTTTTCTCATTTCAAATGTGTTATATACATAGATCCACATTATAAATCTTTTATCTTTTTTTCCCACTTAGTTTAGTTCCCTGAAGAGTCTGTGTATATATACACCAGTTTTTTGTTCTTTTTCATTGCTGAGTTGTAGTCAATGGTATGGATGTGCCACCTGTTGAAGGACATCTGTACTTAATCCAGTTGTTGGCTAATACAAGTACAGTTGTTATGACTATTCACATACAGAATTTTGTGTAAAAATGCATTTTCATTTCTCTGGAATAAATACCTCAGGAGTACAATTGCTGGATAATAATGTAATTGCATGTTTTTTTTATTTTTTATTTTTTTTTAAATAATAAATTTTATTTTTATATTCCCCCATACAATTGCAAACGCCCCATTCTGACCCCAATCCTTCCCCTCCCACCCCCCACCCCCCAAAAAGTGTCTCTGGTTCATAGTTTTTGTTGATTTTGATTTTCACTTTCTTATATTCATTTTCCTGGTCCCTTATTTAAGTTTTCTAGATTCCTGCTATGAGTGAGACCATCTGGTATTTTTCTTTTTCTTTTTGGCTTATTTCACTGAGCATGATCCCTTCCAGCGCCATCCATGTTGCTGCAAATTGCATGTGTTTATCTTTTTTGAATGCTGAGTAATATTCCATGGTATATATGTACCACATCTTCTTGATCCAGTCATCTATTTTTGGGCATTTGGGTTGTTTCCAAAGCTTAGCTATTGTAAACAGTGCTGCTATAAACATAGGGGTGCAGGTGCTCTTTGGAATTGATGTTTCTGTGTCCTTTGGGTAAATACCTAGGAGTGGAATTGCTGGATCATATGGAAGCTCTATGTTTAGTAGGTCCAGAAATCTCCACACAGCTCTCCATAGTGGTTGGATCAGTTTGCACTCCCACCAACAGTGCAGAAGAGTTCCTTTTTCTCCACATCCTCGCCAACATTTGTTGTTGCTAGTTTTTTTAATATGTGCCATTCTCACTGGTGTGAGATGGTATCTCATGGTAGTTTTGATTTGCATTTCCCTGATTGCAAGTGATGTTGAACATTTTTTCATATGTCTGTTGGCCATTTGCATTTCCTCTTCAGAGAAGTTTCTTTTTAGCTCTTCTGCCCATTTTTTGACTGGATTATTTTCTTTGTTGTTGCTGAGTCTCATTAGCTCTTTGCAGATTTTTGTGATCAGTCCTTTATCATTAGTGTTGGGTGCAAAAATGTTCTCCCAGTTGGTGGGGTTTCTCTTTGTTTTTGTTATTGTCTCTTTTGCTGTGTAGAAGCTCTTTAATTTGATGTAGTCCCAGCTGTTTATCTTTGCCTTCACTATCACTGCTTTGGGTGATGTGTCTGTAAAGATGTCTTTGATGTGCAAATCCCGTAGTGTTTCGCCTATATTTCCTTCTATGTATTTTATGGTTTCAGGTCTTATGTCTAGTTCTTTAATCCATTTTGAGTTGATTTTTGTGTATGGTGTGAGGTAGTGGTCAAGCTTCATTCTTTTGCATGTAGCGACCCAGTTTTCCCAGCACCATTTATTGAACAAACTTTCTTTGCTCCAATGCATAGTCTTTGCTCCTTTGTCAAAGATTAGTTGACCATAAATCTGTGGGTTTATTTCTGGATTTTCTATTCGATTCCATTGGTCTGTATGTCTGTTCTTGTTTCAATACCATGCAGTTTTGATGATTATGGTTTGAAGTCTGGGAGTGTGATGCCTCCATTTCCTTCTTTTTTTTTCAGTAGAGCTTTGGCTATTCGGGTTTTGGTGATTCCATATGAATTTCATCAATAATTGTTCTATTTCTTTGAAGAATGCCATTGAGATTTTGATTGGAATAGCATTGAATCTGTATATTGCTTTTGGTAGGATGGCCATTTTAATAATGTTTATTCTTCCAATCCATGAGCAGGGATGTCTTTCCATTTCTTTGTGTCTTCTTCTATTTCTTTTAACAGTGTTTTATAGTTTTCTTTGTATAGGTCCTTTACCTCTTTTGTTAGATTTATTCCCAAATATTTGATTTTTTTTGTTTCAATAATAAAAGGGATGGTTTTTTTGATTTCTTCTTCTTCAGATTTATTGTTTGTGTATAGGAAGGCTACTGACTTTTGCGTGTTGATTTTGTATCCTGCCACTTTACTGAATTGATTGATGAGTTGAATTAGTTTTTCTGTGGAGATTTTGGGGTTCTCTATGTATATTATCATATCATCTGCAAATAGTGATAGTTTGACTTCTTCTTTTCCTATTTGGATTCCTTGGATGTCTTTCTCTTGTCTTATTGCTCTGGCTAGGACTTCCAGTATTATATTGAAAAGCAGTGGTGAGAGTGGACATCCTTGTCTTGTTCCAGATTTTAATGGAATTGCTTTCAGCTTTTCACCATTGAGAATAATACTGGCTGTTGGCTTGTCATAGATGGCCTTTATGATGTTGAGGTACGTTCCTTGTATCCCAAGAATTTCAAGGGCTTTTATCATGAATGGGTGTTGCACTTTGTCGAAAGCTTTCTCAGCATCTATTGATATTATCATATGGTTTTTATATTTCTTTTTGTTGATGTGTTGGATAACGTTGATTGATTTTCGGATGTTAAACCATCCTTGTGCCCCTGGAATGAATCCAACTTGGTCGTGGTGAATTATCTTATGGATACATTGTTGGATTCTGATAGCTAAAATTTTATTGAGGATTTTTGCATCAGTGTTCATTAGGGAGATTGGCCTATAGTTTTCCTTTTTTGTGTTGTCCTTATTCGGTTTTGGTATTAGTGTAATATTGGCTTCATAGAACGTGTTTGGTATTGTCCCTTCCTTCTCAATTTTTTGGAAGAGTTTGTGAAGGATAGGCACTAATTCGTCTCTGAATGTTTGGTAGAATTCATTTGTAAATCCATCAGGTCCTGGGCTTTTGTTTTTGGGGAGGTTTTTGATTACCATTTCAATTTCGCTGCTTGTAATTGGTCTGTTTAGGTATTCTATTTCTTCTTTATCTAGCTTTGGGTGATTGTAGAGTTGTAGGAATTTGTCCATCTCCTCTAGATTGTTGAACTTGTTTCCATATAACTGTTCATAGTAGTTACTGATTATTCTTTTGATTTCTGCTGTGTCCGTTGTGATTTCTCCTCTTTCATTTATGATCTTGTGTATTTGTGCTTTCTCCCTTTTTTCCTTTGTGAGCCTGGCTAGGGGTTTGTCTATTTTATTTATTTTTTCAAAGAACCAGCTCTTGGTTTCATTGATCTTTTGGATTTTTTTTTAGTTTCAATTTCATTTATTTCTGCTTTGGTTTTTATTATTTCTTTTCTTCTACTGGTTTTGGGGTTTTTTTTGTTGTTCTTTTTCTAGATCTTTGAGCTTCGAGATTAGGTTGTTTCTTTGAGTTCTTTCTTGTTTTTTGATGTGAGCTTCTATTGCTATATATTTTCCTCTTATTACTGCTTTTGCTGCATCCCATACATTTAGGATATTGGTGTCCTCCTTGTCATTCAATTCAAAGAATTTTTAATTTCTTCTTTGATCTCCTCGTTAGTCCAGTGGTCTTCCAGTAGTGTGGTTTTTAATCTCCATGAGGTAGGATAGTTCCTTGCCTTCTTTTTATGATTTATTTCTAGTTTGATGCCTTCGTGGTCAGAAAAGATGGTTGGTATGATTTCAATCTTGGTGTATCTGTTGATGTTTGTCTTGTGCCCCAGTATGTGATCGATCCTGGAGAATGATCCGTGTGCGCTTGAGAAAAATGTGTACTCCGTTTTTTTGGGTTTAGTGTTCTATAGATGTCTGTTAAGCCAAATGCTCTAGGTCCTTATTTAGAGCTTTAGTTCTTTACTTATTTTTTGTCTTGTTGATCTATCCATTGTTGATAGTGGTGTGTTGAAGTCTCCCACTACGTATGTGTTTTCTCTGATGTCTGTTTTCAGAGAGGACAACAGTTGTCTGATATATTTTGGTGCTCTTTCGTTTGGTGAGTATATGTTAATGAGTGTTATTTCTTCTTGAAGTATTGTCCCTTTAATCATAATGTAGTGACCATTGGGTCTCTTTTTATTTTTTGAGTTTGAAGTCTGTTTTATATCTGATATAAGTATAGCTGTTCCTGCTTTCTTTTTTGGCCCATTTGCTTGTAGGATTGTTTTCCATCCTTTGACTTTGAGCCTATTTTTATCTTTTGTAGCTAAATGTGTCTCCTGGAGACAGCAAAAGGTTGGGTTTTGTTTCTTAATCCAGGCTGCAACTCTGTGTCTTTTTATTGAAGAGTTTAGTCCATTTACATTTAGAGTTAATATTGATATGTTAGCATCTGTATTTGCCATTATGTTTGTCTTTCCTTTGATTTTATTTATTTATTCTTTTAATAACTTTTTTTTTTTTTTTTGGTCTTCTTTCGTTGTTATTCGTCCCTCTGAGGTTCTGGCTTTAGAATTCCTTGTAGTATTTTTTGGAGTGGGGGTTTAGTCGTAATGAAATTCCGGAGTTTCTCTTTGTCTGGGAAGGTCCATATTCTTTCTTCATGGAGGAAAGAGAGCTTTGCGGGATAGAGTATTCTTGGTTGGCATCTGTTTTCTTGAAGTCTGTTGACTATGTCCCTCCACTCTCTCCTTGCCCGTAGTGTTTCTTCAGAGAAGTCTGATGTCAGCCTGATTGGTTTTCCTTTGAATGTTATCTGTTTCTTCCCCTCTTGTCAGCTTCATTATTTTTTCCTTGTCCTGGATTCTTGGGAGCTTTACTATTATGTGTCTTGCTGTGTTTTTTTCCTTCGTCGTGGAAGTTTGGTGTGTTCTTCTTGCTTCTTGTATATCAATTTTCAGCTCCTTCTTCGCATTTGGGAAGTTCTCTTCAATTATCTCCTGGAATATTTTCTCTGCTCCTACATCTCTCTCCTCTCCTTCTGGAATTCCTATAACTCTTATATTTCCTTTCCTCATGGAGTCAGATAGTTCCCGAATCTTTCTTCATTCTTTTTCCTTCGTACTTCTCTTTCCTTTTCTGTTTTGGTTCTTTTTATTTCTTTGTCTTCAAGAGTACTTATTCGTTCTTCCATTTCATCTATTCTGCTTTCATTGCTTTTCCCAGAGTTCTTTAGTTCCTCCATTAATTCTTTGATCTCCTGCATTTCTTTTACTTCCTCTTTAGGGACTCTATTTCCTTCTTCTGATCTATCACTTTTTTAATCATGCAATTTTAAATTCTCTTTCTGGAAGGCTCAGAAGTTCTTCCAAGTTGCTGTCGTTGCAATCTGGGAGTGGTTTCCTTTTTGTGGTGTGCGTCTTTCCTGAGGAGTTTTAGGTTGCGTGTGGTTCTTCTACTCCCTACTGTCTGTTTTCTAATTTGTCGTATGCGTTGGGACACACTGTGTTGCTCGGACTGACTGGCATCTTGGGTGAACTGCTCCGCTCCCCCCGCTGGCTCTTCCAGGAGCCATCTCTGTCTTCTGGGGGAGCTTTCTGCTGGTTTTAGGCAGTTTTTAACTGAAGAAATGTCCCTGTTCTAAAATGGCGAAGTGGGATGCAGTCCCTGCGCCTCCGGTTTCAGGCACACACTCTGCGGCGCCCGGTCTGCCCGGACGTGGGCCTGCCCTCTGTGGGCTCAGACTGCTGGGTCGGAAGGGGCCTGGTGTGGGGTGGGCTAACTTCCCTGCTGGCCACTGGGTCCTCCAGAAGCCTTCTGCCCTGTTCAAGCATCTTAAGAAATTTCCTGTTCTATGGGGTGTTAGTGACTTTTTTTTCCTGGTCGCTAGGTGGCGCCAGAGATCTCTCCTATTGTCCTTGGGGGCTGTTTTTTTCGCCCCCCCCCCACCCCGTGGGACAGGGACAGAGCGGGAATGGTAGGGTAAACCTCAACAGCTTGGGTGTGCTGTGTCTGCCTTGTGCCCCACCGTCGTGGGAACCCACGCCCCTAATTCGTGCCCCGGGTCTCAGTTCAAAGCCCTCAGGTCCAGGACGCGGGCTGTAGCCCAGTTCAGTGGCGCGGGAATGGCGCCTTTTTGCACCCCGCTCCCGTGCCTGGGCGCCTGGTTCCTGCTTACTCAGGGAGGGACCTTCACCTCAGTGAGGACCTCCGCGCGTCTCCCCGCAAGCCTAGGTCGCAGGCGCGGGGACCTGGGCCGCTGCGATCCCGGTCCGCGTTTCTTTTCAAGCGCGCCAAGCGCGCCACTTTTCCCGCACAAGCTTACCGGCAGCCCGGGCTGTGTGCGCGTCTCCTGGGGTCTTTGTTCTTCTCTAATGGCTCCCGGAGCCGTTCTCTCACCGCCGCGGCGGATCCTGCAGGGTTCGCCTCAGCTCCCCGTTCACGGGGTGTGGTGGCTGCA